>NC_059428.1:145290497-145520497 GCF_021028975.2 Sphaerodactylus townsendi
CTCTAGTTGATAGTTCCATGGGAATGTCAACTCAATGTACGGCAGCTGCGGAAAAAAGGCAAACTCTCTCTATGCTGGGGATCATTAGGAAAGGAATTCGAGAATAAAACTGCAAAGATTGTCATGCCCTTATATAAAGCAGTGAAGCGTACCGCGATTCACTTGGAGTACTGTAAGTCCAGTTCTGGTCACGTGATCTTCAAAAAAGGATATTGAGGAGATAGAAAAAGTGCAGAGAAGGGCAACAAGGATGATTGAGGGACTGAGCACCTTCCCTATGAGGAGAGGCTGCAGCGTTTGGGACTCTTTAGTTTGGAGAGGCGGCGGCTGAGGGGATAAGGATTGAAGTCTAAGCAAAATTCTGCATGGGGTAGAAAATGTTGACAGAGAGAGATTTTTCTCTCTTTCTCACCAATACTAGAACCTAGGGGGCATTCATTGAAAACGCTGGGGAAGAATTAGGACTAATAAAAGGAAACACTTCTTCACGCAACGCGGTGATTGGTGTTTGGAATATGCTGCCACAGGAGGTGGTGATGGCCACTAACCTGGATAGCTTTAAAAGGGGCTTGGACAGATTTATGGAGGAGAAGTCGATTTATGGCTACCAATCTTGATCCTCTTTGATCTGAGATTGCTAATGCCTTAACAGACCAGGTGATCGGGAGCAACAGCCGCAGAAGGCCATTGCGTTCACATCCTACATGTGAGCTCCCAAAGGCACCTGGTGGGCCACTGCGAGTAGAAGAGAGCTGGACTAGATGGACTTTGGTCTGATCCAGCTGGCTTGTTCTTATGTTCTTATAGCCATGCCAACATTACGAGAGAATTCTCCGAAAACCGGAGCTTATTCTGAAAAGGCTCAACAACGAGGACCTCAATTCTCCAAGGAGATCTTACAGTAGCATCCGTGCTCCCTGATAGGTGGCCACCATGACGTTATCTAAGCATAAGCATAAGCATTTTATTGTCATTGTGCACGCACAACAAAATTTACAGCAGCATTCCTCGATGCACACAATTTCAGACTCATACCCCATCCTCACTTTCCCCTTCCTCCACCCATCCCTACACAGCCCCAAACACATCGACACGGGGTCGGTCAGGAGTTTAGCATCGCCACAGCTCTAGAGTAGAAGCTGTCTCTAAGCCTCTTTGTCCTAGTTTTGATAGACCTGTATCGGGTCTGCCGGATGGTAACAGTTCAAAAAGAGAGTGTGCTGGATGAGACGGGTCTCTCAGAATATTTTGGGCTTTCTTTAGTAGCTTCGGAATTATAGAGTCTCTTCCAAGGAGGGAGAGAGGGCAGCACGATAATCCTCTGTGCAGTAGTGATCACCCTTTGGAGAGTGCTCTTCCTCATCTGCCATACTGTGCAACTGGAGAACCATACACAGATGCAGTCGGTTAAGACACTCTCCTCTATAGCACAGCGTGTAAAAGGACACCACAGGAGTTTTCCATTCAGTTGTTGTTTCCTTCAAAAGTCTCTAGATAGTACAGTCCTCTTTGCTGGGCCTTTCTTAACCACTTCCAACAAGGCAGTCTGTACTTTCCAGGTCAGGGTCCTTTCTTAATCATGGACGCCTTCAGTGAAATTCTCAAAACTAGCCACCCGCCTTCTACTCTTGATCTCCCATTTATAGTCAAGGGCTGAATTTCTGAGCTATTCCTTCTATAGTCCACTATAAGCTCCTTTGTCTTGTTAGTATTAAGGACCAGGTTATTTTCCCTGCACCATGAGAGCAGACGGTCCACCTCACTCCGATAGGCAGACTCATCCCCTCCAGAGATGAGCCCCACCACCGTTGTGTCATCGGCAAACTTGATAATGGTGTATATATTAATAAACATACTCCACTAGTTCCGTATTCTTAGTCTGGCTGGTCACCTAGTAGCATTGATGGTTCTCAGCCCAGATATCAGAAGCAGAAGCAAGCCTTTATTGGCATAGACAGCAGTACAACAATAATAAAAACAGATTAAAAAGCATATACAATACAGGATATACTGTAGTCGGCCCACGTGGTCAGCGCAAGAACGAGGCGAGACGCGGAGATAACATCTGGTGGAGATCGCCAGCAGCGGGGCTGCTGGAGGTCCGTTCCTAGCGAAGTCTCCCGCTGCTGGTTCCTGCACCTTTATTGCATTCTACCGGGCGTAGAAGGAGGAACGGAGGGAGCCCGAGCGAGGTCGGGAGATCATCATGTGATGCATGATCTCACCTGGCTACGTGCGGAGAGGAGCGTAAGCATCTGAGCCTAATCCTCACCTGGGGCAGACCATTGTCCCTGGCGCTCGTGACTGAGCCAGATGCTCTACTCACCCGCGGACTCCAGTGGGGGATGAGGGGAGGGGTGCCAGCGACCCAGAAGGCCGAGGAGCTGCAGGTTCCAGCCACCACGGTGCTGCTGGGTCAGCGTGTGCATTACTACATCTCCTCCTTACATTTTGTAGCTGAGGCCAATGCTGAGGGGCGCATTTAGGGGACGCTTTGTCTCCTCCTCATTGTTTGGCTGAAAGGGACCGAAGCCGTTTGTGCAACACGCCGAACTTGTTGGGGAAAGTCGAGGGCTTCTTTACACTAATGCTATAGCAGGCAATATTAGATACACATTGAACTAAAACAAGATCCGACGATGAGGCATACAATCAAACCAATGCAGAGCTGTACGATAGCATCTTTAACTATCCTCCCGCAGCTAGCGCTCCAGAGGGCTGACCACCAATGGGGCAATACATCATAATGATTGATACAACCTTGCAATTCACGCACTTTCATATGAATCAATTGGGAGTTATCAGAGAGATTAAAACAACACATATTAAGTGTACATTCTCACAAAGCAGGATAAATAACAAGTAATCAATAGCGCACATTATCTAGGGTCGCTTGACGAAGTTCCTGTTGCTCGGAGGCTAGGCATCCAGATGGGAGGTAGAATTGATGGACTTCGCGAGGGCACAGGCCAGCCGCCAATAGTCTTAGTATTTCGTAAGAGGCTAGTCCGACCCCACTAGGGAAGGTGAGGGAGACTAACCTGCTTTCGAGAGTGGGCAAACCGATTGCCCGCAGAGGGGTCGAGGGATAGAGGGAGCGGCGGGCGGGCGGCGCCGGGTTCTGGGTGGAGCTGAGGCAGGACGATGGTGAGGCTAATTAAGGCAACATCAGAGAGTCCCGCAGAGAGCCGAAAGCAGGATGTAGCGAGAAAAAAGTTCTCTCCCCGCAGAAAGTCCAGAACCAACCCTTCGAGCAAGATGTTCTCGCATTACGGGGAATCGTCCTCTGTGCGCAGTAGTTCCAGTTGGCCTAACCGTGAATGGGCCCGGTCGGTTCTTCGCCCTCGCCGCTGCCGGAGATGCGCGGCGCAGGTGTTGGACTCGTGGACATGGCTGCCCAGGACAAGGGAGAGAGCGCCGGCCGGGTTTGGACGCATCGGTCCCCAGTCAGCCATATGAGCAATTTGATGGATGAAGTATCTATAAAGGGCTTGCCAGACTTCTGCTAGGAAGTCTCCAGGGCTTTGCAATGGGGAGCAGGCAGGAGCTTAGCAGGCTCCCCGAATTCTGTGTACCCGGGCCCATGCAGAAAGATGACGCTGGGCGCAGCAAACTGCTCCCAGATTTGGTCTGGTGAAAGTCAAGTTAGGTGGCCGATTGCCATCGGCAGGGAGTGCAGCAGAGCAGGCAAAGCGATGGTGGCCATTACGTGATGATCGCAAAGAGAGCGCACAGAGGTTCTCGGGTGTCTCAGGGTGGTTTTCAATATTGCGCCTTTGGAGCTTGGCTGGGCGTTGCTTGATGTTTCAGGTCATCATCCGGTCTTTGACCGCTACGCCGGGCCATGCTCCGCTGAGGCCGCTACGGGATCCTTCAGAGAGATGTGTTCCATCTCTGGATGGGGTTGGTTTCCCCAGCCATTCCACGGGCTGGCTCCGCCATGGCGAAGTCGGAACTACAGGAGCCTGCGGAATAAGGATTCGAACACCCTTCCCCAGGTTATAGGGCTGGTCCCGCCCAGGCTCGGTTCTAGAGCCGGGTGGCGGGAGATCAAGAGACTGCGCTTTTTATTCGAAAGCAGAGTTTAATGTGAGGCTATTTTGCAGACTGCGCAGTTGAAGGTTGCTTTAATGCAGTTCTGTTAGGCCGCCTATCCCCTTCAGTACCATTTGACAGGGAGGGCAGGCAAGGACCCTGGGGAATGTGGCGTATGCTTAATCCGGTGAGTAACGAAGGGCTTTTGGGAGCCTTTTGGGATGGGTGCCTAGGAACAAGGCATTCAGGCGTTGGAAGGCAGAGGACCTACATGCAGAGGGGGGGTTTTCCTGTAAGGGAAATAAAATTTCTACCGGGTGGACCTTGGTGGCCAACGAGCTGATGGTGCTAAAATTTGAGGATCAATTATTTGGGAGTCAAAACCACCTCTTAAGGGCGGTTTCGCCAAGCCGCCTTAGAAGTGATGATGGTGCTATAATAATTGGCCAGACCACCGCTGGAGGCTTCAAACTGGTTTATGAAGTGAATTTTGCGCGGCAGCCCTTAAACTGGGCCTGTCCCAGAAAAGGCGTATCAGGACGGGCCCAGATGTAATCCAGGAGGCCAGTCAGCCAATTGGCCCCTCCCGCCTTCTGCTGAAAAGATAGAGGAAAAGAAAGGAGAGAAAGGGGGGTAGTTTCTGGCGAAGTTCAAGGCAGTTCGAGGTACACCGGGATTAGTGATCTATGATGGATTTATCCATCCCAGACCAGGCCGGACCTGGCCTGGCGAGGTCCCTTCCCCAGAGATTAACATGGATTCAAGACGATGGCGCACTGCGAGCTGTCGCCCAGTCCTGGCTGTGGACCGCGGAGCTGGCTGGATGCCCCGCCTCGCCGGTTTGCTTCCCCCACTCCCAGATGTGCGGCGTTTCTCCTCGGTCGGCCACTGGTCAGGCCACTGGCTGCCCTGATGACGGTCATCAACATCAGCCGGTGTCCACCAGGCCCTAAACATGCATCCCCATAGCGCAGCTCCAGGTATGGGCGGAGCTTCCGATGGGTGTTTCCACCGCCATGGTGGTGTTGCCAGCGCCATGTTGGCTGCCGGGCTTGTCGCCTTTATTGGGTCGGCATGGGCATGCATGGGGCAGGAGGATCAGCTGCGCGCAGCTGGTTCTGCGGCAACTCCTATGATGTTCGCCCAGATCTGGAGAGGTGGATGGGTCCCTGCGCGGAGTCGACACTCCGGGAATGATGAACACTCGCTCCGGGCGGCGAGGTTCCTTAGGCAGCACCAGCCCAATAGTCCCGGTAGGGATGGGTCGCCATACTGGTGGGGCGACAAGAACTCCGTGGGGGGAAGTCCCAGCGAGATGGGCTGGGTGCACGTGGAGCGATGCCACGAGTGGGGGTGGTTTACGCAATCGGTGTCTGGTCTGTTCTAATATTCTTGGTCCTGGGTTGGGAGATGCCCGGGCGCTGAAGCCTGAACACGGGCAGTCGCTTCCAATGGAAGCCTCTGGCATCAACTGGTCTTAAGGCCTTCCTTCTTGGGAGGACCTCCTTCCATCGGGGTTGTAGGCCCCACTGGCTGCCTACACTCCTTCGAAGTGTCCGGTCTGCCGTGAAAGAAGCAGTGCCATCTTGAGGCTGCTCTCCCGCCGTGGAGAGGCAGGAGGCTGGGGCTTGGTGGGCGGAAGATCCGCGTCCCGCAAGTCTTTAAGCATGTCGGCTGCTCAGGATCTTTGCTCCAGCCCGTGATTGCTCTGCACCGGAGGCGTTTCCTTAGCGAGGGCGATGAGGAGCTCGCGGCCTCTTTCGCTATCTACCTGCCTTTGAGCGCTTCCTGAGCCTGCCCATGCAAACTCGCATAGGGCTCTTGGGGCTTTTGCCGTGATGGCGGAGAAGCTCTGTGGGCTGGCCAGAATTGGGGACCTTGACAAACGCTTTGTAGTACGCACTCAGAGGCTTTACCGTAAGGGTGGCCTCAGGCAGGACAATCTGATTGTTGCCATTGAAGGCATCAAGCCGGAAGCTGTATGGGCGGTGTAGGGCGCCGAGGCTGCTGCCCTGCTAAAGCATTGCTACGGAACTCGCCTCCCAGATCACAAACTGTGCAGGGCTCAGGAGCATATGGAAGGTGATCTTCTCCAGTCGTCCGGAACTATTAAGTGCGATTCTCGCGACAATTTCGCGCATGCCTCCACGAGGGCTAGTGATTTCTCCTACCGCCTCGACGCTTTGGCGGAGCTCAGTGGAGGATGTTATGCGCCATGGGTTGTACTACAACTCAAATAACAATGCCATCCTCCCCTCGTATCTGTGGAAATGGACGGGCACAATGCGAGAATATCGCATCGCTTCCGCCAGGGTTTTCTTTCTTTTGCAGATCGTGGCTAATATCGCTTCGCGAGTTTTAGAAACCCGCCATTACGTGGGCGCTGACGGAGGTGCGTGGCTTCGAAAATGAAGGCGGAGTAGGGAGGGGCGCTGAGCCGAAGGAGAATTTGAAATGGGCTGGAGGAGCAAGTGGGGGCAGAAGGAGGACAGGCCCAATTTAGCGGATAGAGAAAAAAATTCGGGTTGAAATTGAAGGTGAAAGATCTAAAGGAGGGCGGCCTGCTGGCAAGGGGAGCCATAGGTCTGCAGGCTGATGGCTTACATAACATTGTTCCCACGCCAGTAGCAGGACATCGGGCGCCAAGGCTCTGCAGCGTAAGAGTACCTCGGCGTTTTCCCAGTCCTTAAGATTCAATGTCCCCCTCTGGGCGTACCACCATGGACATTGAGCTTCAATCTCCTCAACCAATTTGGCGCCCCTTCTCTTTACCGGGACCCTGCCGCATTTCTCGCTAACGCCAGTTCGCCAACGCGTTTGTCATGGGCCCTGCTTTTGCAAGCCCCATACTCTCACCGGTGTTCCGTCGGACGCAGAGAGTGTCCTAGGACGCAGCCCTGGATGCGCCGATCCAGAGGACAAAGGGCTGGGTCAAACGGTGGTCCCCTGGATGCTCGCATCCAGCGACTTCGGTATCGCGTCCTTCCTGGGCGACGGTGAGCAGGGTGGGAGGTTCGAGATTCCCGGGTTTCTGCACCAGCTTGTAGTCGGCCCACGTGGTCAGCGCAAGAACCAGGCGCAGACGCCGAGATAACATCTGGTGGAGATCGCCAGCAGCCGGGAGCTGGAGGTCCGTGGTTCCTAGCGTAGCCTCCCGCGTGCTGGTTCCTGGGACCTTTTATTGTGATTCTAATGGGCGTGTAGAAGGGAGGAACGGAGGGAGCTCCGGGAGAGCTGTGGAGGTCGGCAGATCACTATGTGATGCATGATCTCACCTGGCTACGTGCGGAGAGTGGTTTTAGCATCAAAGCTCTAATCCTCACCTGGGGGGCAAAGACACATTGTCGCTGCGCACGTGCCTGTCCCAGACAGTTCATGACCCGTGACTCATAGGGGGATGGAGGAGTAAGGGTGCGCGACCAGAAGGGGCCGTAGGAGGGTAGCTGTGGCAAACCCAGCTCGACCACGGTGCTGCTGGGTCAGCATTACTACAATATACATGTGTGTTAGGATGAAGGAAATCTACTGGCGCTTTTAGTAATTTCCAGGAGAAAAGTCTGCTACTATCATACAGAGAGAAGGATCAGGTTGGTTCAACATGTTGTGTAATTCCCAAAATAAATCGGGGAGATTGGGTAAATGTAAAGGGAGTGGAGATCTTACATACTTGGATCTGGATTTTGAATCTAGAGACAGTGAAGTACCTGGGGCCAGAGATTCAACTGAGCCATCGCTACATGGGCTTACAATCTTTAGCCTTTTCTTTGCTTATTAAATCTGCCATGTAACAAAGCAGAAGGCATAACATTAAACCTGGCGGTAGCATTATGGCCTCCTTTGAACAGGGTTTATTAAGCCATAATACAGGTAGTGTGCCAAGTGGCCCCCCGCTCAAATGGGAGGGAAAAATACAGGGGAAACACATTTTCTTTGGCTGGGCGTGGATAGGTGGAGAACTCTCTATCCAATAGTTGACCTTTTAATTTCCTATAAGCTTCTGAATAGGACAAAGGGCAAAGTGAATCCACTGACAGTCCAATAGAGGCCATTTTTTCTTCAATTATGGAAAACCAGGGGTTGGAATGGGTGTCAGAGAGCAGACGGTGGACCAGGGAGTTACAGTCCGAAAGAAAATGAATTTGCAGCCAGAATCTAAAAGTCCTCAGCCAAGCGGCTGATTCCAAGGAGTTTTGACCTAACTCCAGACAAAGGGCTGCATAGGGCATGCAATTTGGGTTATCCTGTGAAAACAGCCCAGATATCCAGTTGAATCCAGGCGAAATAAAGAAAATCAGATCTGCCTTTCAAACTAGGGCAAGCCCGGTGGGAGAGCGTTGGCTGTTGGCCAGTCCGGGTGCCGGCAGGGTTTTTCAGTGTTGTTTTTTTTTTTTGCCTTAGCGCAGATGTCCAATTATTCTTCTTCTTTGCCTCATGCGGACTCTTGTTCGGCCACAAAATCTTGACCTTCCTCTGTCAGACAAGCGCTGCCTTTTGCCAAGGATCGCCGCAGACTAACTAAAGTGAGAGAAGTTAGACGTCCGTTTCAAGTTTAGATTTGTTAACGATCCTTCTCCCTGCTTTCGCTCGGGCGTTTGCGCTCATTTCAACCGGGTCTGGGAGCGTGAGGAGTTTGCGCTTTGGACCAGCCTCTTGCAAAACTGTTCGTAGGCCCAGGCCTGATGGGAAACGTAGGCCCCGTTGCAAACTACTCATTGAATATATTAGTAGTTTTGCAAGAGGCTGGTCCTAAATGCATATAGAAGAGAGGGAGAAGAGTTTGGATTTATACCCTGCTTTTCTCAACTGTAAGTGTAACCCCCATGCTCAGAATGGGTTGACCCAGAAAGGGGTGGAGACTCAAAGCAGCAAGAGGCTGCAGAGCTCATGTAGTTTGGAGGAGACAAGGCTACCAGACTCGGACCTGGATTCGTATAAGCCCTTAACACCTTGTTAAGGTAACTGCAATGTTGTTGGGAACTACTGGGAAGGTAGTTGTTTATTTTTGCTATGTTGTAAATGTTGGAGTTTATTGTTTCAGGGGTTTTTTGTGGTTGTAATGGGTGAGAGCTCTCCTGGAAACCTTCATCATGTTGAATCCTGTTCTTCAAGCCCTTGGAGTCTTCAGGAGCCAACCCACTTGCAAAGAAGAATTGGACTTGGCAGTGTCAGTAGACTGTAAATATAAGGACTTGAAAATGCAACCTGAACAGGACCTTGAAGTGTGATGTTAAATGTTGATGTTATATGTTATATGTTAAGAAAGTAAACCATTTTGTTTTTAAAATTTGTTGTTGCAAACTCATTCCAAGTTCTGCCCCACAGAACCCACAGTTAGAGGTTACATAAGGAATCCCAAAGCAGCTGATAAAGTCCTTTACCTTCCTCTCCCCACAATAGACACCTTGGGAGGTAGGTGGAACTGAGAGAGTTCAGAGAGAACCATGACTAGCCCAAGGTCACCCAGCAGGCTTCATGTGGAGGAGCGGGGAAACAAATCCAGTTTACCATATAAGAGCCCTGCGCTCATGTGGAGGAGTGGGGAATCAAACCCAGTCCTCCAGATTAGAGAATTATGTATGGCTATAGGCATGTGTATGGGTACATACAAGGGATTCCCCTTGACTCCCTTTACAATATCAGTATTCTTTACAAAAGATCGCCTTTGCTTGGGGGAGTAGCCCCCTGAAAATTACATGCCCATGCCAACTGGCTGATCTGTAGTTACTCTGTTATCATATGTAGCTGAATGGGGCGCTGGGATAAATAGGATGTCAAGAATGAATGTCTCATGAATGTAAGTGAAAATTAAATGTTTGTCTTTGAGAATATTGAACAACCTCTCAATTTTAAATTTAATCTTTTGTACTTGGAAGGGGGATCCCTGGGCAATTTCCTTTGCTCCAATTTTGTTTTTAGGTTTTTTTAAAAAAAAACTTCCTCTCCCGAGAACATCTGCATCCAAAATCACGCTGGTTATCATCAAAGCCGAGATAAATCTCATCGGTCATCATAGCAGCCAATTGCCGAATGGCAGTGAAGGCAAATGCGGATGAGAAGAAGAAGAAGAAGAAGAAGAAGAAGAAGAAGAAGAAGAAGAAGAAGAAGAAGAAGAAGAAGAAGAAGAAGAAGAAGAAGAAGAAGAAGAAGAAGAAGAAGACGACGACGACGACGAATTTACTCCATCTAATTCCATTAATTTCCATCGACTTAATTTTAATTTTATTCCACGACGACGACGACGCACGCATCACGGTAATTTAATTTTACACTTGGAGTGTGATGGAGAACAAAATGGCACCATGTAGAATTCAAACACCACATACATCCGGCAGGGAGTGTGTCAAATATGATAATGTCACAATTAAATACTATTTGGGAGAGCCCATGCTCTAAGTTACACTGGCGGAAGATAAACGTTGAAATGGGATTTAACATTTCCCACGGTCCCTGTGGCTATAGCTCCCGCTGTAGCTAATGCGGTTTGAATCCATTATTTCTCAGTAAACCCCTCAAATTAATTGTGAGCTGGCCCAGCAGAGAGAATGACTTCCAGCCAGTCAGAGTGGAAAGGTATTTTCGAGAACAGAAAGCCTAGCGAAATTTTCATTATCCTATTTTCATATGCAACTTCAGTCCCCGCTTCAAGGCATAACACTTCACTCTCTAAAGCACGGGCCTTTTCATTGTGGGGATAACATAAAATTCCCGGGGCCAGCTTGCTATTTTATCTCGCAGGATAGATATAAAAAATTACATCGGAAGCAGAAAGGAAAGAAGGATTTTCCCCCCCAAGAAGAGTTTGAAGGTTTTAGTCTATGATTTCTAACAAAACATTTTGACATATTGTCCCTAGAAGGACTAAAATGCTGTTCAATTGTCTGTCTGTCTGTCTGTCTGTCTGTCTGTCTGTCTGTCTGTCTGTCTGTCTGTCTGTCTGTCTGTCTGTCTGTCTGTCTGTCTGTCTGTCCACAAAGAGAGAGAGTGGGTGAGCAAATGTGACCTCAGGCCAGTCATAGTTCTCTCAGAACTCTCTCAGCCTACATGGAGGCAGGTAATGGGGAACCACCCTATGAGATAAGGCTAGGCTGAGAGGGTGTAACTCAGGGGTGGGCAATTATTTTTTCCATGGGGCCGCATAAGAAACAAAAAATATTGTGGAGGGCCGGGCCAAAAGGCAGGGGGGCGAGGTGCTTTTGAAAGCCCCGCAGAACCCGGCAACCGGCTTCTGCGGGGCTTTCAAATGCGCCTCGCTCCCCAGCAAGGCAGGGGGGCCAGTCAGGGTCATCCAGAGGGCCGGATGTGGCCCGCGGGCCGTATAATGCCCAGGTCTGGTGTAAATGGTCCAAAGTCACCAGACTAATTTTCATGGCGTTCCCTCGGTCTCCGAAGCCCAAATCCAGTACCCTAACCATTACACCATGCTATAGTCCCATATTTTCAGTTTCCAGAATGTTAAACAATAATCAAAGAATAATGTACCATTCTGGCACGGTTTCACCCTAGCAGCCAGATCCAAAGAGGAGTGGAATCTCCTGGTGGAAGTGGCGCAACAGATTTGGCCTCCCTGGGGCACTTCCCCCAGCGGAGGGGTGAACCTTCCAGCGGGGGGCTGCCACAGTCCTCCCTGGTGGCAGGATGTGGTGCTGTATGTGGCACTAACGTACAGCACCACAGTAGCAGCAGTGGCGTAGGAGGTTAAAAGCTCGTGTATCTAATCTGGAGGAACCGGGTTTGATTCTCCGCTCTGCTGCCTGAGCTGTGGAAGCTTATCTGGGGAATTCAGATTAGCCTGTGCACTCCCACACACGCCAGCTGGGTGACCTTGGGCTAGTCACAGCTTCTCGGAGCTCTCTCAGCCCCACCCACCTCACAGGGTGTTTGTTGTGAGGGGGGAAGGGCAAGGAGATTGTCAGCCCCTTTGAGTCTCCTGCAGGAGAGAAAGGGGGGATATAAATCCAAACTCTTCTTCTTCTAACATCCCTGCACTGCTGCTCCAGCCACCAACGTAGCAGGGGCAGTCCGGGGTATTGCCGGGGAGGAGACAACATGGGGTCCTTCTGTCCATTGCCCCCATTACACCAGCAACCGGCACTTGGGACTTACGTTACCGAAAAGGTGGCACAAGTCCATTAAGTCCAATAGAGGCTTCCTGGCAGTGAAGAGGTGTTTTTGCATTTTAAGTCTCCACCACCGGAAACCCCCATGGGAGCAGTGGGCCACCACAACCGCACCACCGCCACCGGGGCACCCAGCCCCTGGGGTTCACCCATTCTCTTGGGATCTGTTTCTGGTGGAGAATGGAACATTTAATTTTCACTTGCATTCATGATGCATTCATTTTTGACATCCTATTTATCCCAGTGCCCCATTCAGCTACATATGATAACAGAGGAACTTTTTGCATTTCTGAATTCAGTGACCTTGGCAGGGTAGAATTCTACTGAGCGTTGCCTTGTCAAGGAACATATAACTGGAACTGCTAATTTGGCCATGTGTTATCACTAGTGGGATGGAGGGAATACGAAAAGCAAATTTACGAAAATGGCTAAGAACCAGGCTAAAAGGAACGGTGGATACCCAACTCCTGTTAAACATAAAAATGTGCTGCTCTAGATACCCCTGATATTATTGAACACCTTTTCGCATATTGTTTTAATAACTAGATTAGAGAAATCATCCTTCAGTTTATTATCTCCTTAATTAAATGTCTGCAATTATTATAAGTATTTAAGAAATTAATAGATGGAATTGTAACAGTTGATACTTAACCAAAGGGGTGACAAAGTGACATCACATATGACTGACAGTTACTTTTTCATCAGGTGACTTATGCACTTTTAAGACAAAACGGACGGTAAAACATACAGAAGGCCATGTATAGAAAAGGGCCATCTCTGCTAACAACTACAAAAGATGATCCATATTATATTTAATCTTGATCTATAGTTTGTGTTGATTTATCTATAGCACAGGTGTCAAACGCACAGCCCTCCAGATGTTATGGACTACAGTTCCCATCATGCTGGCAAGGGATGATGGGAACTGTAGTCCACAACATCTGGAGGGCCGCGAGTTTGACACCTATGGTCTATCGTAACGTGGGTTTGGTGTGACAGATATGATTTATTCTTTTTTCCTGTAATTTTTCCACTTGGAAAAATCATTTTAAAAAATTGTTTAAAAATCACACGCTGCTCTGTGAAACAAATGAAAATCCACGGCGGCATCAAACAGAAGACCTCGGGGCTTAATTGCAATTGACGCTCATAATTCCAGCTGCGGTCTCAGAGGCGAGGAGTGAACCTCGAGTTCAAGATGCCCCAACTGTATTACCCCCATGATTAAGACCAATATTTAGCAAAATGCAAGCTCATCAGTATCCTAACAAGGCTCCCTCGCAAAGCCCAAAGTTCACTGAAGGAGCAAGAGCAATGATTTTACTGGAAGAGGTCGGAGTGTCGTAAGCAGCGGGATCGCAGTTAATGTGAATTATTGCTCATGCGGGGAGCCGCGGGCGACGTGTTGCTGACAAGGAAGAGCCTGTTTAATCTGCATATTTCATAGAGGAGGAATTTTTCCTTTCTGAGGGGCTCCTTGACAAATGAAGTACCCGTCAGAAGCCAGGGAACGGCTCTCTCTGTCACTTCCTGCTCTTTCTCCCTGATTTCCTGTACTTAAGAACACGAGAAAGAGCCTCCTGGATCGGACCAGAGTCCATCTAGTCCAGCACTCTGCTACTCGCAGTGGCCCACCGGGGTGGGGGGGGGGGGGGGTGGGGGGGGGGGGGGGTGGGGGGGGGGGGGGGTGGGGGGGGGGGGGGGTGGGGGGGGGGGGGGGTGGGGGGGGGGGGGGGTGGGGGGGGGGGGGGGTGGGGGGGGGGGGGGGTGGGGGGGGGGGGGGGTGGGGGGGGGGGGGGGTGGGGGGGGGGGGGGGTGGGGGGGGGGGGGGGTGGGGGGGGGGGGGGGTGGGGGGGGGGGGGGGTGGGGGGGGGGGGGGGTGGGGGGGGGGGGGGGTGGGGGGGGGGGGGGGTGGGGGGGGGGGGGGGTGGGGGGGGGGGGGGGTGGGGGGGGGGGGGGGTGGGGGGGGGGGGGGGTGGGGGGGGGGGGGGGTGGGGGGGGGGGGGGGTGGGGGGGGGGGGGGGTGGGGGGGGGGGGGGGTGGGGGGGGGGGGGGGTGGGGGGGGGGGGGGGTGGGGGGGGGGGGGGGTGGGGGGGGGGGGGGGTGGGGGGGGGGGGGGGTGGGGGGGGGGGGGGGTGGGGGGGGGGGGGGGTGGGGGGGGGGGGGGGTGGGGGGGGGGGGGGGTGGGGGGGGGGGGGGGTGGGGGGGGGGGGGGGTGGGGGGGGGGGGGGGTGGGGGGGGGGGGGGGTGGGGGGGGGGGGGGGTGGGGGGGGGGGGGGGTGGGGGGGGGGGGGGGTGGGGGGGGGGGGGGGTGGGGGGGGGGGGGGGTGGGGGGGGGGGGGGGTGGGGGGGGGGGGGGGTGGGGGGGGGGGGGGGTGGGGGGGGGGGGGGGTGGGGGGGGGGGGGGGTGGGGGGGGGGGGGGGTGGGGGGGGGGGGGGGTGGGGGGGGGGGGGGGTGGGGGGGGGGGGGGGTGGGGGGGGGGGGGGGTGGGGGGGGGGGGGGGTGGGGGGGGGGGGGGGTGGGGGGGGGGGGGGGTGGGGGGGGGGGGGGGTGGGGGGGGGGGGGGGTGGGGGGGGGGGGGGGTGGGGGGGGGGGGGGGTGGGGGGGGGGGGGGGTGGGGGGGGGGGGGGGTGGGGGGGGGGGGGGGTGGGGGGGGGGGGGGGTGGGGGGGGGGGGGGGTGGGGGGGGGGGGGGGTGGGGGGGGGGGGGGGTGGGGGGGGGGGGGGGTGGGGGGGGGGGGGGGTGGGGGGGGGGGGGGGTGGGGGGGGGGGGGGGTGGGGGGGGGGGGGGGTGGGGGGGGGGGGGGGTGGGGGGGGGGGGGGGTGGGGGGGGGGGGGGGTGGGGGGGGGGGGGGGTGGGGGGGGGGGGGGGTGGGGGGGGGGGGGGGTGGGGGGGGGGGGGGGTGGGGGGGGGGGGGGGTGGGGGGGGGGGGGGGTGGGGGGGGGGGGGGGTGGGGGGGGGGGGGGGTGGGGGGGGGGGGGGGTGGGGGGGGGGGGGGGTGGGGGGGGGGGGGGGTGGGGGGGGGGGGGGGTGGGGGGGGGGGGGGGTGGGGGGGGGGGGGGGTGGGGGGGGGGGGGGGTGGGGGGGGGGGGGGGTGGGGGGGGGGGGGGGTGGGGGGGGGGGGGGGTGGGGGGGGGGGGGGGTGGGGGGGGGGGGGGGTGGGGGGGGGGGGGGGTGGGGGGGGGGGGGGGTGGGGGGGGGGGGGGGTGGGGGGGGGGGGGGGTGGGGGGGGGGGGGGGTGGGGGGGGGGGGGGGTGGGGGGGGGGGGGGGTGGGGGGGGGGGGGGGTGGGGGGGGGGGGGGGTGGGGGGGGGGGGGGGTGGGGGGGGGGGGGGGTGGGGGGGGGGGGGGGTGGGGGGGGGGGGGGGTGGGGGGGGGGGGGGGTGGGGGGGGGGGGGGGTGGGGGGGGGGGGGGGTGGGGGGGGGGGGGGGTGGGGGGGGGGGGGGGTGGGGGGGGGGGGGGGTGGGGGGGGGGGGGGGTGGGGGGGGGGGGGGGTGGGGGGGGGGGGGGGTGGGGGGGGGGGGGGGTGGGGGGGGGGGGGGGTGGGGGGGGGGGGGGGTGGGGGGGGGGGGGGGTGGGGGGGGGGGGGGGTGGGGGGGGGGGGGGGTGGGGGGGGGGGGGGGTGGGGGGGGGGGGGGGTGGGGGGGGGGGGGGGTGGGGGGGGGGGGGGGTGGGGGGGGGGGGGGGTGGGGGGGGGGGGGGGTGGGGGGGGGGGGGGGTGGGGGGGGGGGGGGGTGGGGGGGGGGGGGGGTGGGGGGGGGGGGGGGTGGGGGGGGGGGGGGGTGGGGGGGGGGGGGGGTGGGGGGGGGGGGGGGTGGGGGGGGGGGGGGGTGGGGGGGGGGGGGGGTGGGGGGGGGGGGGGGTGGGGGGGGGGGGGGGTGGGGGGGGGGGGGGGTGGGGGGGGGGGGGGGTGGGGGGGGGGGGGGGTGGGGGGGGGGGGGGGTGGGGGGGGGGGGGGGTGGGGGGGGGGGGGGGTGGGGGGGGGGGGGGGTGGGGGGGGGGGGGGGTGGGGGGGGGGGGGGGTGGGGGGGGGGGGGGGTGGGGGGGGGGGGGGGTGGGGGGGGGGGGGGGTGGGGGGGGGGGGGGGTGGGGGGGGGGGGGGGTGGGGGGGGGGGGGGGTGGGGGGGGGGGGGGGTGGGGGGGGGGGGGGGTGGGGGGGGGGGGGGGTGGGGGGGGGGGGGGGTGGGGGGGGGGGGGGGTGGGGGGGGGGGGGGGTGGGGGGGGGGGGGGGTGGGGGGGGGGGGGGGTGGGGGGGGGGGGGGGTGGGGGGGGGGGGGGGTGGGGGGGGGGGGGGGTGGGGGGGGGGGGGGGTGGGGGGGGGGGGGGGTGGGGGGGGGGGGGGGTGGGGGGGGGGGGGGGTGGGGGGGGGGGGGGGTGGGGGGGGGGGGGGGTGGGGGGGGGGGGGGGTGGGGGGGGGGGGGGGTGGGGGGGGGGGGGGGTGGGGGGGGGGGGGGGTGGGGGGGGGGGGGGGTGGGGGGGGGGGGGGGTGGGGGGGGGGGGGGGTGGGGGGGGGGGGGGGTGGGGGGGGGGGGGGGTGGGGGGGGGGGGGGGTGGGGGGGGGGGGGGGTGGGGGGGGGGGGGGGTGGGGGGGGGGGGGGGTGGGGGGGGGGGGGGGTGGGGGGGGGGGGGGGTGGGGGGGGGGGGGGGTGGGGGGGGGGGGGGGTGGGGGGGGGGGGGGGTGGGGGGGGGGGGGGGTGGGGGGGGGGGGGGGTGGGGGGGGGGGGGGGTGGGGGGGGGGGGGGGTGGGGGGGGGGGGGGGTGGGGGGGGGGGGGGGTGGGGGGGGGGGGGGGTGGGGGGGGGGGGGGGTGGGGGGGGGGGGGGGTGGGGGGGGGGGGGGGTGGGGGGGGGGGGGGGTGGGGGGGGGGGGGGGTGGGGGGGGGGGGGGGTGGGGGGGGGGGGGGGTGGGGGGGGGGGGGGGTGGGGGGGGGGGGGGGTGGGGGGGGGGGGGGGTGGGGGGGGGGGGGGGTGGGGGGGGGGGGGGGTGGGGGGGGGGGGGGGTGGGGGGGGGGGGGGGTGGGGGGGGGGGGGGGTGGGGGGGGGGGGGGGTGGGGGGGGGGGGGGGTGGGGGGGGGGGGGGGTGGGGGGGGGGGGGGGTGGGGGGGGGGGGGGGTGGGGGGGGGGGGGGGTGGGGGGGGGGGGGGGTGGGGGGGGGGGGGGGTGGGGGGGGGGGGGGGTGGGGGGGGGGGGGGGTGGGGGGGGGGGGGGGTGGGGGGGGGGGGGGGTGGGGGGGGGGGGGGGTGGGGGGGGGGGGGGGTGGGGGGGGGGGGGGGTGGGGGGGGGGGGGGGTGGGGGGGGGGGGGGGTGGGGGGGGGGGGGGGTGGGGGGGGGGGGGGGTGGGGGGGGGGGGGGGTGGGGGGGGGGGGGGGTGGGGGGGGGGGGGGGTGGGGGGGGGGGGGGGTGGGGGGGGGGGGGGGTGGGGGGGGGGGGGGGTGGGGGGGGGGGGGGGTGGGGGGGGGGGGGGGTGGGGGGGGGGGGGGGTGGGGGGGGGGGGGGGTGGGGGGGGGGGGGGGTGGGGGGGGGGGGGGGTGGGGGGGGGGGGGGGTGGGGGGGGGGGGGGGTGGGGGGGGGGGGGGGTGGGGGGGGGGGGGGGTGGGGGGGGGGGGGGGTGGGGGGGGGGGGGGGTGGGGGGGGGGGGGGGTGGGGGGGGGGGGGGGTGGGGGGGGGGGGGGGTGGGGGGGGGGGGGGGTGGGGGGGGGGGGGGGTGGGGGGGGGGGGGGGTGGGGGGGGGGGGGGGTGGGGGGGGGGGGGGGTGGGGGGGGGGGGGGGTGGGGGGGGGGGGGGGTGGGGGGGGGGGGGGGTGGGGGGGGGGGGGGGTGGGGGGGGGGGGGGGTGGGGGGGGGGGGGGGTGGGGGGGGGGGGGGGTGGGGGGGGGGGGGGGTGGGGGGGGGGGGGGGTGGGGGGGGGGGGGGGTGGGGGGGGGGGGGGGTGGGGGGGGGGGGGGGTGGGGGGGGGGGGGGGTGGGGGGGGGGGGGGGTGGGGGGGGGGGGGGGTGGGGGGGGGGGGGGGTGGGGGGGGGGGGGGGTGGGGGGGGGGGGGGGTGGGGGGGGGGGGGGGTGGGGGGGGGGGGGGGTGGGGGGGGGGGGGGGTGGGGGGGGGGGGGGGTGGGGGGGGGGGGGGGTGGGGGGGGGGGGGGGTGGGGGGGGGGGGGGGTGGGGGGGGGGGGGGGTGGGGGGGGGGGGGGGTGGGGGGGGGGGGGGGTGGGGGGGGGGGGGGGTGGGGGGGGGGGGGGGTGGGGGGGGGGGGGGGTGGGGGGGGGGGGGGGTGGGGGGGGGGGGGGGTGGGGGGGGGGGGGGGTGGGGGGGGGGGGGGGTGGGGGGGGGGGGGGGTGGGGGGGGGGGGGGGTGGGGGGGGGGGGGGGTGGGGGGGGGGGGGGGTGGGGGGGGGGGGGGGTGGGGGGGGGGGGGGGTGGGGGGGGGGGGGGGTGGGGGGGGGGGGGGGTGGGGGGGGGGGGGGGTGGGGGGGGGGGGGGGTGGGGGGGGGGGGGGGTGGGGGGGGGGGGGGGTGGGGGGGGGGGGGGGTGGGGGGGGGGGGGGGTGGGGGGGGGGGGGGGTGGGGGGGGGGGGGGGTGGGGGGGGGGGGGGGTGGGGGGGGGGGGGGGTGGGGGGGGGGGGGGGTGGTGGGGGGGGGGGGTGGGAAGAAGAAGAAGAAGAAGAAGAAGAAGAAGAAGAAGAAGAAGAAGAAGAAGAAGAAGAAGAAGAAGAAGAGGAGGAGGAGGAGGAGGAGGAGGAGGAGGAGGAGGAGGAGGAGGAGGAGGAGATTTGGATTTATACCCTCCTTCTTCTCCCCACAAACTCCTTTCCCTCCCTCTCCCCACAACAGACACCTTGCGAGGTAGGCAGGATTGAGAGAGTTTTGAGAGAACTGTGACTAGCCCAAGATCACCTAGAAGGCTTCCTGTGTCTGTGTGGGAAAACAAATCCCATTCGCCCAATAAGAGTCCGCCACTCAGGTGGAGGAGTAGGGAATCAAACCCAGTCCACCTGCTCTTATCCACTATACCACGGCTAGCTTCCCAAGTAGCTCCCCAGCATACAGAACTTTCCATTCCTTATCCCCCACCGGCCGGGGACTGGCAACCTTATCTCTATCTATATGCCACAGAGCAATAAAAAGATGGCTGATGGCGCTCAGCACACAGGGAAATCCCCCCGCAACATCTCCATCCACCCAGAAACTCTCTCCAAAAGTCACTGGGGCTACACTGTTTTTCTCCACATCACAAAACACCTTAATTAAAATAATCTTTGTTTATTGCCTCTTCTGAGAATTAGATATTGCCTCTTGATTTTTTTTTTACAGCCAGTCCCTTTTGTATTGTATGAACTGAATACAACAGGCTGCCAAATCATTTTCAGGGGCATAGCTTCATAAAACAGCACCCATGCCTCACTCTGCCGCCTCCCCACAGCTGTACCCCCACTTCAAACTCTATGGGGAGGTCAGGACAGGGTGCAGTTTTGAGGGTGGTCTTGACCCTGCAATTTGCCCCCAGGAAGTGATGCCCAGGGCTCCAGCCCACCCTGTACTCCCCTAGCTACACCACTGACTATATTGGTGTAATTTCTTTGTTGATGATGTCTTGTAAAGAAGAATAGTTGGATTTATATCCCCCTTCCTGTCCTGTAAGGAGACAAGCTCCTTTCCCTTCCTCTCCCCACAACAGACACTTTGTGAGGTAGGTAGGGCTGAGAGAGTTCAGAGAGAACTGTGACTAGCCCAAAGTCACCCAGCAGGAATGTAGAAATGCGGAAACACATCTGGTTCACCAGATAAGCCTCCACCACTCAGGGGGAGGAGTGGGGAATCAAACCCGGTTCTCCAGATTAGAATCCACCTGCTCTTAACCACTTCATCACGCTGGCTCCCAAAATATATATCTATATCTAACTATTTAAATGATTATTATATGATACATTATATGATATATTATATGATATATGATATAGTTGTTCATTATCTGCCATCAATAGATTTTAGCCTAGGCTTGAATATATTATCAATTTATAGTCATGTTTTATGGCAATATCCTGTTTTTAATTTCTGTCAGCCACCGTTGACTCCGACTCCAGTTGAGAAGAGGCAGGGCAGAAACTTCATAAAATAAAGCAAGAATAAATTAATGAATGAAATCAATAAAAGGGCCCTTCAGTCATCAAAAAAAATATTTCCACTGACCCTTTCCTCTCTCCCACAGAAGACTAGGGTTACCAAACCTCTGTCAGGTGAATGTAACACATGTAATCTTGTCTATATGGATAGGTGTAATGTGTAGTCTTTAAACTGCAGATTCCCTCTCTGAAAAGGGGGCGTGTGATGGAAAATAGTTGACTGAACTATGTATTAGCTAGCAACACATGACACCATGCCAACAGTATTATTTGGAAGCTGATGAATGTGATCATGGAGTTTACAACCTCGTCTCACCAAGGGGCAATTCAACTGTGCTTACACAACCAGCCAACGCCATCGATGTGGCCGATCCGGTACCTGTTGAAAGCAGCAGCATCCCGCTTCCCGCTAGGGGGCATGGGAAACAATTCTTGTAATCTCCTCTTCATCAAATGGGGGGGAGGTCTTAATGGGGGTGGAATGTCAGGATCATGCTGACTGTGCTTGATGTTTTCTGTGAGTGAAATGCAAATGTTATTGCTATTGCAATGTCCCTCTCTTCCTTCCCTTCAACAACCTCCGGGCGCCGGTCTACCTCTTCAAAAGAGGTGCGAAAGGTTCCCAAGTCCTTTGATGTTTTGTAGTATAGTCGCAGTGACCATTTGGTGTGGCGTGCAATGGGGGGAGGGGGGCTAGTGAAATAAAGGAGCGAGATCTAGAATAAACGCTGTAGAACCTTTTCACGGTCTCCGTTATTTCTATGCTCGAGAGTCTGACAACCTCAACTTGAGAAATCCAGGCTAACCCCCCGCCCCCCCCAAAAATCAGGCCTGGATACCCCCATTGACAGAGAAACCATTGTTTGGATGCTGTTCTGGGAGGGAGGAACTGAAAACCAAGTCTTCCATTTCTAGCATAAAGATACTCTCGATCATCAAGGGTTTAAGGCACTCTTGATCAAGTGCTTTGTCTGGTTCCATCTGTTATAATATAGAGACAGCTCGACGGCAGACAGAGGATAGGGGGACATAGTGGTTAGATGGGCCTTTTCTCCCTGTCAAGCTAACGAGTTTAATTAATTCACCGAGAAGGCAGAAAGGGAAAGTAGCCATGAAAAATGGCCAACGTTTAGGCTCCGCTTTAGAGGCCTCTGGAAAAAGGCAGTGCGGAGGGAGTCCATTTATTTATGCATCCCTTGTGCCGCCGCACTTAAAAAGGGCGCTGGGAGCTCCGTGCTTTAACTATGCGTCCTTTTGAAAAATGGAGTGGGTAATTTTTGTGCTACTTTATGGATTTTTTAAGAGTCAGAGTGAGCAGTGTTTATATGAATTGAATATAAAATCAATTCCATCTTGATTACATTTGACTGCGACGAACACCAAGTGAATGCGTCTTCCATTTAATCAGCGAGCCGTTCCGGAGCGACACTATTTGCATTTTAATAATAATATATATTTTTTGTACAAAAAAAAAAAATCCTTCCTGTTGGTACCCTCGAAATCCCGGCGGTCAAATTCGCCCGTTATTGGTTTAGACCAAGCACACTCAGAAACGGATGTTCGGCATTCATCAGCCAATAATCGAGCATATTTTTGTAACATTTCCATCAGCAACAAATGGGGTTTTAAAAGCTCCTTAACAGATTCGCGGGGCACTCTTGAACATGAATACACTTGTCTGAGCCCACTGGTTTAGAAGGCAATAACTCTGTTTAGAATTGCACTATCAACTAATCAAAATCCAGTATCACACCGCAATTACTGCTGGTGGAAACAGATTAGAGAGGTGACCAGCGTGGACTCGTGGGACGAGAGGGTCACGTTCTCTTCTCCAAACCCACTTACTTCCTTTTCTCCCTCTCTGCTTCTATCGGCGTTCCCACAAACCTCTTCAGTCGAACTTATTGTATTCAAAGGTGGTCCTCTGACATGACCCAGTCATTCAATTTGTTTGCTTTGTGCCGAGCGGCCACAAATCCCAGACCAACCAGTTTCCCCCAAATGCACATGTGTAAAAGATGGTGATTCAAACTGACTCCTTAGATAAACACCAGTGGGTAGGGTTTGGCTGAAACAAGGCCCTCGTTCGCAACTGATTTGTGTGGTTTGTGAGCAATTGATTGCTTAGTTTCATTCTCTGTTTCAAAATTGCCCGCTCAACAAGATACACAGGCAGCAAGAATGGGGGATAGACAAACTAATTCAGACACAATAAAATGCCCAGGCACAATAAGACAATTGTGTGATACTGCATGGTTTGTAACTGTTACTGTCATCCATTTGTTCATAGAGAGGCCCACCTGACTGTCCCACCAATCAAAGAAGTTTGTTTGGTGAGGATATGAGACAGGGCCTTCTCAGTGGGTGCCCCAGGATTATGAAACAACCTCCAGGATTGTGGAACAATCTTCAGGATTTTGAATTCAATTTCTTTTATGTTTTTAATGGTTTTTTAAAATGGATGTTGTAATTTTTATTTATTTATTTATTATTTAGATTTTTATACCGCCCCATCCCCAAGGGGGATGTAAGCCAATTCGAGCTCCATAAATTTGAGCTCCATACATAACAATTTGTTGTAAGCCAATTTGAGCTCCATAAAGAAGAAAGACAGCTAACAAATGTTTTAAATGGCGGGCGGGCGGGCGGGCGGGCGGGCGGGCGGATGGACGGACGGACGGACAGACGGACGGATGGATGGACGGGGTGGGTGGGTGGGTGGGTTGACATGACAGATGGGTGATTGGTGAATTATGGATAATAGATGGTAGAGGGATAGAGAGATGGATAGAAAGATGGTTTGTAGGTGGGTGGATGGAGAGAAAGAGATCAAACTTGCTGTGATGGGGGCTACCAGAGGGAATCTTCCCCACGCCTCCACATGAAGCCTACTAGGTCACCTTCAGTCAGTCATAGGTCTCTCTGAACTTTCTCAGTTCCATCTACCTCACAAGGCGTCTGTTGTGGGGAGGGGAAGGGAAGGAGTCTATAGAGCAGAGAAAGGCAGGGTATAAATGCAAATTCTTCCTTTGTTCAGCCAGGGTTCTGTTTGGGGACTTTTTTGCCAATGCTGTTTTGGTCACCACTGCCATCCCAGTTCTGGGTGGCTGCCTCTGTCTCACGTGGCAGCCATTTTATGGCTGCATTCTCCACATTGTGTCAGATTCCAAAGATTGGGGGAACCACGGCCTACGGTCTGATTGTGCATACCTGTGTAAAACAGTCTTAATCCATTCACCATGTTTCAGCTATCAGGGAAGCAATTCAGCACTGAGAAAGGCATCATTTTACCCTGCCAGTGGGGACTGAGCCGTGGTTGCCGAGAAAATAATGTCGTCCACAGCGACGACACCATAGCTCTTTTCTTTCCCACCTCTGAAGAACCAGGGTCAAAGCAGATGTGGAGTGTCCGTTATCCCCGCCGGGTTTTGTACATGTTCGTGCAAGGATTGAATAGCCCCATCAGTCAGAATGATACAATTTTTGTTTCCCATAAAACAGGGCCGTTCTAAACATCCAAGAAGGGACAAGAGAGAATGTGATATTGCCAACAGGTTCCAAAAATGAGCTTTCCCAGAATTACTTTTTAAATGACAAAAACCAGGTTCTGACAGAAAATGGGGAAAAAACTGTTATATTGGCCTGGCTCGACTAGCCCAGCTGCAAGCCGCTGGGAAAATGTCTGTTACAATTGTTGCGAGTTTGTGTTTCTCGGGGTTGAAAAATCGATGGGCGGTATTTTGAAACGTACCTGAATGGGTGTGAGGAGGGGGCAGAACAATTTAGAGCAGGGTGTCCTGCACTGCAGGCTAGAGGAGAAATGAATGCATCGTGTGAATTTATAAAGAGACTAGTGGGCCTGGCCACGCGTTGCTGTGGCTCAGTCTGGTGAAGTGGAAAAGAAAGAAAAGGGGAAGCGAACGGTTCGAACATGTGTCATTGCACAATGCTTGCAAGGGAGGGGAGGGGCAAGGGGCCCCTCACTCCCCTCCCTCTCTCCCGTTCCCTTGCATGGCACCCCGCCCTGTCCCTCCCTAACATTCCCCTTCCTCTGCTAGGGTGGGTGGGCCATGTCCAGGTGGCAGACCCTGTCTCTTTCACTCCCTTCCCTTGCAGGCAAATTACCTAGCTTAAAACACACTGGGAGGCATGAGCTATGTTGTGTTCAAATTTCAGAGCATTTGGTCCAGCAAACCCCCGGACCCTCCTCACCTTCCCCTTCCTCTGCTAGGGTGGGTGGGCCATGTCCAGATGGCGGGCCCCATCTTTTTCACTCCAGATGGAAGCGGTTTTCAAGGAAGGCATGGTTGGTTCCCTTGTATCAGAGGGTGTTGCTTTGATGGCCAGCAGATGGCGCTGTTGCGGAACAGAACTGTGGTTCCATCTGTCACAGGTGTGGCATGTACACAATAACTGGCACAGTTGTGACATGTACACAACAGGAGGTGTGGAAAAAGTATGGAAACCTGGCCGCACGCGAATGCGACGTTGTGTGAAAATTTCAAAGCAATCGGTCCAGTAGTTTGGGAGATTACCTGTCAGCAGAAAAATGCACTGATAGATTTATATATAGATAGATAAAGCCAAAGGCTGAATGAACGGGACCCGGATTCTACAAGATCGGCTAGTAGAGCGAATTTTGTAAATCCCTTTAAGTTTATTGCAATGCACAACTGTTCCCTATTTCATTATTTTTTGGTTCGTATCTAGACAGCCAGCAGCAGATTCTAACCCAGAGAGCCAGGTTCAATTCCCTGCTCCTCCACATGAAGCCTGGGTGGGTCACAGTTCTCTCAGGACTCTTGTAGCCCACATGGAGCCAGGCAATGGCGAATCACCTCTGAAAATATCTTGCCTTGAAAACCCTGCAGGCCACCATAACTCAGCTGTAATATGATGGCTGCTTCCATCACTTCTAACAGCCACGTATGGTTCCTGCTGTGGATATCTAAACCTGCGGGCCACATCGATAGAAGAGAGACTTTTCTCCAAACTTGGAGGAACCGCCAAGCTTGCAGAAAAATCCGAAAGCTACTATCGGAGGAGGAGGGGGCTACAAAAAAATATCCTTGGTTTGGAGGTCCACTCTTTGCGCACAAGTGAAAATAATCAGCTTTCAGAAGCAGCGGCACTGTTGACACTGTGACATGATAAACAGGATGAATGTTTGTGTCACAGGAGCTTTACAGGGGATAATGAAAGATGTTCAAAAGAGACAACAATATTTTTGTAGCGGTGCACGGATGCATGATTTTATGCATGCACGGTTTTAGTCTATCTGGAGGGCCTTAATAGAAACAATCATTACCCATTTTTTACAGACATTACCCACAATGATTGAAATTAAACTTTAAGAGGTTTCCCTCCCCCAACTCCTCTCTCTCACGCACATTCACACACACACACACACGCACGCACACACACACGATGTGTCATATCTTCATACGGGGTGTTAAGACTCTGATATTTCAGAGCATAAACAGTGAAAGGCAAATGGAAATTAATTCCAGTTTGCAATGTGCATTCGAAATAACAGTTCAACAAGTTACAGTCATCAAAGTGCAGAGTTTTCGGCAGAGCTTTTTGGCATTTTCGGCAGAGCTCAAGAAAGAAGACAACGAAGATTTATATCCTGTCTTTCTCTCCTGGGGGGAGACTTAAAGGGGCTTACAAACTCCTTTCCCTTCCTTTCCCCACACTTTTGGTGGGGCTGAGAGAATTCAGTAGAGAATTATGACCAGCCCAAGGTCACCCAGCAGGAACGCTGAGTGAGGAAACAAATCTAAGTCCCCCAGGTAAGAGTCTGTCGCTCATGGGGAGGAGTGGGGAATCGAACCTGATTCTCCAGATTGGAGTCCACCTGCTCCTAACCATTATGCCATGCTGCTGAAGTCCCTCCCTTCCTTAAACCCCGCCTTCTCTTTGTTCCACCCCCAAATCTCCAGGTTTTCCCCAAACTGGAATTGCCAACCGTAAATACAAGGCTATTTCTAAAAACCAATGTAGCATCTCTTATTGCATAGAGGCAGAGTGCGTGCTTCCTTCCTGAGTCTCCAAATGTGAACACCCATGCTTTATTCCGATGGCTCTACAGAAATAAGTCGCCATCGCTTTAAAAGAAGGATCCAGAAAGCTACAGATTAACCACTGGGTGTTTCAGAGAAGATGTACTTCAAAAGGTAGGTGAGTGTGACGCTTGGTTACAAAAGAGAAAATTAAAAAAACACATTTGGAAAGCTGCCCCCCTACCCCCCACCCCCCCGGATGATAGAAACATATCTCCCGGGGATCCATATTCACCAGCTTCCATTTTGAGTTTAAACGGTACAATTTTGTGCTCAAAACACCTGACTTCTTGATTGAATTGGCTGCAAAGTCGCCGGATTCGGGAGTTCTTTAGATCCAATCATACATGTCACTCTACTTCACAATAGCTAAATTGCTTTGGATTCGAAACAGTGGCCTCCGGGATGAGAGACTCTCGAGAGGTTCCCCCCCACCCCCCACCCCAATCTCTTTAGGCGCCTGATGAAATACGAAATCTCTTCCTAGAATGACTTTCCGTTTAGATTCTTGTTGAAAATACTCCTGCATTATTGGTAACCCCACTATGCTGAAGCACTGGAAAAATAAGAGGGAGAACACGAGCGATTTCCCAGGCTGAATAAAGGAACTTATCGTGGAATAATATCCAAGGCAGCAAAGGAGTGTGATTGCGCTGCTATTGTGCTGTTGGAGATATTTGTACTGTTCAGCTGTGCTGAGATGAAGTGGATGGAAACCACTGGATCTTTTTTGACAAAATGAGCAGGGGAGGGAATAATTGCTTGAAGGTTTGGGGGGTAGCCTGTGAACCAAAGAACCTCAGTTAAAGAAAGAAGACCCCAAAAGAGGCATTTCCACACTGAGGGATCGTTCCAGTTTCTGACTGAATATTTCCGTGTCGGCTGCAACTTGGGCACTTCACACACACATTTACTGGGCGTTTCTCCACTCTAAAAATAACGTGGAGACTTACCGCTTTCATCTGCTGCGGGACCTTTTTGGCGCGGGGTCATGTTCCCCACCGCAGCTTCCGACCCTTCCTAAACGACCGCTGGCAGCTGCGCAGCAGCCAGGCAGCACTCCCCACGATCCGTTCAGGGGGTGTCCTGATTGGCTGCTGCGTTCATGATTTTCCCGCCGCCTGATGATGTGGACCCTCCCGTCCAATCAGGGCATGGCGGGGCGTTCGTGATGCAGTGGGATTTTTTTAAAAAAATTCAACTGGACGAATCCTCGACTATTTGTGGACACATCTTGTCAACATCTTGTGTCCACAAATAGTCGAGGATTCGTCCAGTTGAAAATTTAAAAAAATTCCCGCCGCATCGCGAACGCCCTGCCATGCCCTGATTGGACGGGAGGGTCCACATTATCAGGCGGCGGGAAAAAGGAAACCAGGGCAACCACCCGGGCTTCCCCACTGCCCCGCGCTCTGCGCGGGGTTATCAAAAAGGCTCTGTTCAAAAGAGGAGCCGAAGTGACGCTCGCTGAGAGGGCGCGAGAGGGGCAGAATCGGGGCGGCTGCATTGTTGCCGCCCCTGTAGTGGGGAGTGCCACTGGACCCCACGAAAATTGGCAAGGTTAGCGCGCAACAAAAGGTGAGTGGGGAAATGGCCACTGTGCATATTTATGAAGAGTAGTGGGCAGCAAATGGGAACCTATGGTCCAGAAATACCACCATCAGAAACAGTTCTACCTCATGCAGTAAGTAACTAGGCCCTGTCAGTAGCAAGGCCCTGGCTTCTCAGCAGGTTCCCACAAGCTTTAACAATGACATCTTCCTTAATCATGTATCTTTACAGCCCTGGCCCCTGCCTGGTGGAACACTTTACCATCAGCTATCTGGGGCCTGCAGGATCTTGGAGAGTTCCGCAGGGCCTGCAAGACCGAATTGTTCCTCCGGGCGTTTGGAGGGGCCGGCCGCTGATGTGCGCCCTCCTCCTCCCCCTTTTACATTCTGGGCCCTTGATTCTTATGGGTCCCTCAGCTCTCTGGGTTTGTTTTTTCCAGGGTGGGTTTATTACATTTTATGAAGTTTTACGCTGGACACTGCTGTAATCTTGTTTAATTCGCTGTTTTAACTGGGTTTTAATGTGATTGTTTGGTATTATGATGTTTACCGCCTGGAGCCCTTCGGGGGAGGGGCGGTATATAAAATTGATTATAAATAAATGAATGAATGAATGAATGAATGAATGAATGAATGAATGAATGAATATTTTCGAACCAGAATGCTTCTCTTCCCGTGCTTCTTTCCGTGTGAATTTGCCTTCGACCTTCGGCTGTACGTGCAAAAAAAAAATGTCTCTACATTTGTGTGTGCGGTTCAGCTTGCCATATGCTTTGTATTAAATAAAAGATTCTTTGGCCATCTGTTGGGCTGGTGCCTGTGAGTTATAGCGTGGCAGAATGCAGGCCGCCTGCAAGTTTTAAACATACGAAGAAAATAGCTTTGGGAGGGGGGGCAGGTCCCCCTTTTGAAAGGCAGATTAGATTTAGAAGAGTCGTACCATAAGGATTTTTTCACTTACGACATGGGCGGGAACAGATAGCTTTGAACTGGGTTTGATTCCCCGCGGTGGAGTCTTATCTGGTGAACCACATTTGTTTCGTCACTCCTATATTCCTTGGGCCGGTCACAGTTCTCTCCGAACTCCCTCAGTCCCATCTACCTCACAAGGTGTCCGTTGAAAGGAGAGAGGCTAGGACACAGAGTAATGGTTCAAGGAAGGTTCAGGAAAAGAGATTCCACCTAAACGTTAGGAAGAACTTCCTGAGAGTAAAGGCTGCTCGACAGTGGAATGCACTGGAGAGTGGTGGAGTCTCCTTCTTTGGAGGTTTTTAAACAGAGGCTGGATGAACATATGTTGGGAGTGCTTTGACTGTGTGTTCCTGCATGGCAGGAGGTTGGACTGGATGGCCCTTGGGGTCTCTTCCAACTCTATGAATCTAGGTATCAAATCAAATTATTCTTCTTCCTGTTCTTCTTCTTCTCCTCCTCCTCCTCCTCTTCTTCTTCCTCTTCTTCCTCTTCTTCTTCCTCTTCCTCTTCTTCCTCTTCTTCCTCTTCTTCTTCTTCCTCTTCTTCCTCTTCTTCTTCTTCTTCTTCCTCTTCTTCGTCTTCTTCTTCTTCCTCTTCTTCTTCTTCTTGTTCTTCCTCCTTCTTCCTCTTCTTCCTCTTCTTGTTGTTGTTCCTCTTCTTCTTCTTCTTCTTCCTCTTCCTCTTCTTCTTCCTCCTCTTCTTCTTCTTCTTCTTCCTCCTTCTTCCTCTTTCTTTCTCTTCTTTCTCTTCTTCCTCTTCTTCTTCTTCTTCCTCTTCTTCTTCTTCTTCTTGACGTTGTATACCACTGAAGCGTCTCACTTTCCCAGGCTCCATCCGCAACGTTGACTTCCAAAATAGATGTAGAGATGAGAAATGAGAGAAGGAGGATTTGTCTTGTTGAAGGCTGTCATGGCCAGAATCAACTGGCTCTGGTGGGTTTTCCGGGCTGTGTGGCTGGGCCTGCTAGTTATAGCTCCTAATGCCTCACCCGCATGTACGACTGGCATCTTCAGAGGTATGTTGTGGTAACTTGTGTTTCTGTCCATGGCACAGCATGGAGGATCCTTGTGACCGGCCTTCTTTTCACTCCACATCCACCAGTCTTCCATTTATTACGTTTCTCTCGTTCCTTCTGGCAATGGCGCCTCCCATTTATCCAATTCCATGATTGCCTGCGTACTTTGGGCACCCTCCAAGTTATTAAGATGAATTAGTTTTCCCCGTAATCTGCTAATTGGTCATGTTAGCACCATGCCACCATCGTTTCTGAAGTTTTGCATTGGCAGGTGACAGATTGCGATGAACCCTCCAAGGACGAATGAGAACACTTTGCAAGATATGAGAGTGAACACTATCTGGAAACTTATATGTACCCCAACTTTCTCCCCCGTGGAGGCCCAAAATACCTTACATTACTCTTTTCCATTTTACTTTTACAACAACCCTGTGCGGAGGTTAAGCTAAGAGTGTGTGGGTAGCCAAAGGTCACCAGGGCAGAGTGGGGCTCGAACTTGGGCCTCCCAGATTCTAGTCGGACACTCTAACCTGCCGTACCACATTGGGAAAAGGTGCTTCATCACACTATCAGACAAAGGACTTTAGAACTCCGAGGCTGGGGAAAATAAGGTTGCCAAGAGAAGGATTCTGAGGATCAGGTGAGTCAAATTCTGAAAAGCAGGAGCTCCGGTGTAGTTTGTCTATAAATTCTGCAACTCTGAGCAGCAGCGGCGTAGGAGGTTAAGAGCTCGTGTATCTAATCTGGAGGAACTGGGTTTGATTCCCAGCTCTGCCGCCTGAGCTGTGGAGGCTTATCTGGGGAATTCAGATTAGCCTGTATACTCCCACACACGCCAGCTGGGTGACCTTGGGCTAGTCACAGCTTCTCGGAGCTCTCTCAGCCCCACCCACCTCACAGGGTGTTTGTTGTGAGGGGGGAAGGGCAAGGAGATTGTCAGCCCCTTTGAGTCTCCTACAGGAGAGATAGGGGGGATATAAATCCAAACGCTCTTCTTCTTCTTCTTCTTCTTCTTCTTCTTCTTCTTCTTCTTCTTCTTATTATTATTATTATTATTATTATTATTATTATTATTATTATTATTATTATTATTATTATTCTCATTCTCATTCTCATTCTCATTCTCATTCTCATTCTCATTCTCATTCTCATTCTTATTCATTGAGTGTCAGAGATGCAACAAGGTTGACTTCAGGTCACCTTCTCACTCCTGGTCTAGCCTAGTACGGCCTACTCAAGGCCAGTCTCCACAGATCTCATAAGTTAAGTGCAGTCGACCCTAGTTAGAACTTGGATGGGAGACCACCAAGGAAGTTCCTATGGAGAGGCAGGCAATGGCAAACCACCTCTGCTGGTCTGTCTTGACCTGGACGGCCCAAGCTGGTCTGATCTCATCAGATGATGGAAGCCAAGCAGGTTTAGCTCTAGTTAGTACTTGGATGGGAAACCACCAAGGAAGTTCAGGGTTGCTTCACAGAGATAGGCAATGACAAACCACCTCTGCTGAGAAGATACAAGAGCATGATATCATTGTGTCCAATCCAGTACCTCCTTTCAAAGCCCTGGTGAACATATATCTCCTTATAATGAATCTCTTTTTGTAATAGGATTTTACTGGATTCTGTTAGGGTTTTGTTTTTTACATTATCAAATGGCTCAGCCCCAAGGTGTATGTTTGACTCTCTACGAGGAAAGCGTCAGGTGAGAGCCATCGCTTATCTCCTGGGCGCTTGTAATAATTACTCCAATTTAATACTTGCTAAAGCGATAACCGTAGCAATAATTCCAGGGGATGTCTGGAGCTCAACTTACAAATGTTCCAGGAAATTCTTAATTATATTAGGCTCTCTGATGTTCGATTTTGCTCTTTTGCATAAACATTCTCAGTCACTGGCGGGAGAGAGAAGTGATTTTTTTAAAATAATTACAGTGAATTTATACCACACAGATAACCTGAAAGAAGAGAGAACAGGAAAAGGGATTCAAATGACATTTTTCTGTCCCTATGTTCTCTAGCAGAGGGACCTTCTAGACCACATTTGAGAAATCTATTCCATTTTTAGAGGACCAAATCCTAGAGATGGCCGAATACCTTTTAGAGACAAGGAGGATTTTTCTTTCTCTTTTCATTCATTCATTCATTCATTCATTCATTCATTCATTCATTCATTCGTTCATTCATTCATTCATTCATTCTTTAGAAAGTTCTCTCTGCTCTGCATTCTACTCCTCCTTAATTCTGATTGTATCCCAGGGGATTTCTAGAATTAATTTCGGCGCTGGAGCAGCTATGATTCATCATCATATTTTCCTACTCCCCCGTATTACCAGTGTACTTGTGTTCATAGCTAAAACACCACAAAAAAGGAGACAAAGAAATAATGGCTCATTCCGCACATGCAGAATAATGCACTTTCAAACTGCTTTCAGTGCTCTTTGAAGCTGTGCGGAATAGCAAAATCCACTTGCAAACAGTTGTGAAAGTGGTTTGAAAACGCATTATTTTGCTTGTGCGGAAGGGGCCAATGTGTTTCCTCAAGGAGTTCTGCATAGTTTATACCCCCAAATGTTTTATTTCCAGCCTGGAAATGTTTTAAATACATCCTCAAGAATAGTGAATCTTTTGCTGCAACATTTTAGATTTTCACACAAGCCTGTTTGAACTATTTTGAACTATTTTGTTCCAAAATTGTATATGGAACGTAATTTTTTTATGAAAGACACTTTGTAAAGGAAAAGAGCTCTCCTTTTTCCTAGAATGGAATCATTCAAGGAAAAGACAATGCTCCGGATTGTAAGAGAAGATCACAAGTGAAGCCAAATAACTACCCGGAGTCGGAGGCGCTAATTAAATTCATTCCCCGAAATGAGTAAAGCCCTTTCTCCTTTGATTTCGACATGTTCAACAGTCACAGGCAACAATAGAGACCCTAGAGGTATCCGTCATTGTCGGAAGAAAGTTCTCTTTGAATAATATCCAATAGCAGCGGAGATTTCCCTGGACATATTTCGAGCAGGATAAATACAGTATCTTAGCAAAACACTCCTCTGTTGGAAGTAGCCTAGTGTGCAAAGGAACTGAGAAGACGGCCAAGCGGGGTGGGCAAGTGGTCAGTTAAATGGGGCAGTAAGATTAGAGACCCTTTTGTCCCTTTAGGTCACCTCTCGTCTGTCCTTAGAACTGATAGGTCTAATTTCCTGCTTCTTCTGGGAAGTTCTCTCTCTCTCCTTCCAGAGCTGGCACGGCAGCTGCAAGCTATCTCTGTCTGCCAGCTTTCCTATCTGAAATGTAGTTTCCTAATAACCGTTTACCTTTGTCTTCTGATCAATGACTCTGAGAGCCAGTGCGGTGTAGTAGTTAAGAGCAGGCGGACTCTAATCTAAAAAACCACATTCGATTCCCCGCTCCTTCGTGTGAGTGGCCGAGGCTTATCTGGTGAACCAGATTGGTTTCCCCACTCCTGCATTCCTGCTCAGTGACCTTGGGCTAGTCACAGTTCTCTCCGAACCCTCTTAGCCCCACCTACCTTGCAAGGTGTCTGTTGTGGGGAGAGGACGGGAAAGAAGTTTGTTAGGTGTTGGTGGGTGCAATGGTGCCCTCTGGGGGACCCAGTTATAGAACAAAGCAGGGATGTATTCCTTTAAGCTACCAGAGAGGGCGGTAGAGTTCACTGTGCATTATTTTAAGTTTGAGATTGCTCCATTCAAAGTTGTTAACTCGAGCCAAGGCAACGTAGACTTCTTTGTGAGAGTCCAGGGACATATCCTGTTAGAAGAAAGGCAGACCTAACAGTCGAAAACAGAACAACAAAAAGAACAAGGCCGGCCTCCGGCAGCTGCTGGACTTTGAACGTGGAAGTGTGGCTGAACAGCAGGTTCAGCGAAGGGAGTTCAGGAAGCTAATATTTGCAAGCCCAAAGGCAGAGAGATAATCCCAAGAACAAAAAACGGTGTGCTTTCAGAACAGCATTGGCTAATAAGGGCCTGCAGCGCTCATAGCAAACTACCTGCAGAGAGCCAAAAGGGAAGCTCATAGAATTGCTTGCAAAGAAGGCTGCGTCCAGAAGAAGAAAAGCTCTATAAAATGCAAACTGTTTTATAAGAGGTAACAATATTTGGACAAGAAAGTAACATCAGCCCATCTTTTTGGCACTGCCAAGTCCAGTCTGGGAAATTCTTGGAGATTTGGAGGTAGTGCTTGGGGACAGAGCTCTACAGCAATGTTGTAATAGTGTAGAACAGGGTCCCCAATGGGGTGTATGTGGGCACCTTGGAACTCACTGCCACCTCATCTGGTGCCCACTATTTTTAGAAAGTGGGTGGGGCTCCTGCCTACCAGAACTTCTGATTGGCCATTGCAGACAGGATGGGCCGTGCAGATTAAAATATTATTGTTTCAGCAACAGCTACTGCCACAATGTCGGTTTTCTGTCTCTCTGTCTCTCTCTTTTCAGTGTAATTTTTAAAAACATTCCTTTTGTATCCTGTGCTCAAACATCTTCTTTGTGTGGCTCCGCCTCCTGCAGCAGCCATTTTGTGGTTGGCTCCGCCTCCTGTGGCAGCCATTTTCTGGTTGTGCCCAACACCCTTTGTCAGAATTCATAATCCCTGTTTTGGAACTGCCATTTCCTCCATAGGGACTGGTCTCTGTAGTTAGGAGGTCAGTTGTAATTCTGGGGGGACACCAGACACAAAGCCCTATGCCTCTGTGATGATGTTCTCAAACATGGGATACTATCAAACATTCCAACTGTGTATAGTTGAAGCTGAGTGCAGACATACACCTTGATAAAGAGGGCAGGGGATTGAAACCGCTTTACAAACGTTTTAAGGGGTTTGTGTGGAAAGGACCTCAATCTGACGATCAAACTGCTACAGGTCTCGTCTTCTTAAAAAGAGACTGCAAGAATGTGACTCAGTTTCCATGTTGGTTTCTGTCCGGATGCATGTGGGTTGAATGGCAAGACAGAGAACAGTTGTCAACACTCGTGGACAAATGAAATGAGCAGGTCAGGTTCTCCAAGCAAGCAATCCACGAAAGATCTTAAGCAGCTTCAGAGGCAGACATTGAATCTTTCTGGCCCTACCAGGAAACCACCCTGAATTCATCAGTGGCTTCTTGAACATCTGTCTGGACATTAGGAAATGTTCACACTGGTCAAAGCCAACCTGTCTGGTCCTCCTCCCCCACCCCCGGCCAGGTAATCTTGAAAGAAGACATGACCTCTTTTGTTAGCATAATTCATACTCCTGGTTCTCTAGCATGATAAAAGTTCAGATATGCGTTTTCAGTGTTTTATTAGAAAATGCAGGTGGGGACATCTACCACTACACATTTAAATCAGTTTCAAACTGGTTTGACAAAGACCACTTCTATTGCAAAACCCCTGGTTATTAGTGATCCACAATATGGCGCCCATAGGCAACGTGATGTCCATTGGTGTCCTTCCCGAAACCCACTTCCTTCTTCTCCAAAGCAAAGAGTCAGTCCTGATCTTCCTCCATCTTACTGGAGTAGGACTTGTTTTGAAGAGCCCTGGAGACTTCGCCCTTCCATTTTCAACCAATGCCCATTTGGAAACAGCTCTCTATCATAGGAGAATGCTTGGCTTGGTGTCTTCCAACAGTTTGTGATGGCCCAGTCTCCAGTGGCAGTAGGGTTGCCATTTGGCCACTCCAGAGGACCCAACAGAGGAGAAGGAGCAACATAGGAATTCCCTGATCTCTGTGATAAACACCATACCGACTTGGTGAACTCCTAGAGAGCGGTGATGTCATTTTCAGGTACAACCAGAAGTGATGTCACAACAGCATTTCTAGCTGCCCCACCGGAATGAAGATTGGTGATGAAGACCAGAAGATTGGTGATGAAAACCAGAAGACCAGAAGACTGCCAATCATGGCGGGCAATCGGAAAAGCCTATGCAGTTTCCATTTGAAGCAAGCACCCACAAACTGTTCTCAAAACTCTGAGTGTCCAAAAGCTCAACAAACTGTGGAGTCCACTGTTTTAGCCCTTGGAACAGAGTTTGGGTCTGCAATAAGATATACTCAATAGCCTGCCTAATTATACACACCACTGTTTTGTGAGGGAGACCATGACAGTTTGATTGATAGAATTTGATAGTTTGATAGAACCAGGGGGCATCCATTGAAAAGGCTGGGGGGAAGAATTAGGACTAATAAAAGGAAACACTTCTTCACACGTGTGATTGGTGTTTGGAATCTGCTGCCACAGGAGGTGGTGATGGCCACTAACCTGGATAGCTTTAAAAAGGGCTTGGACAGATTTATGGAGGAGAAGTCGATCTATGGCTACCAATCTTGATCCGCCTTGATCTCAGATTGCAAATGCCTTAGCAAACCAGGTGCTCAGGAGCAGCAGCAGCAGAAGGCCATTGCTTTCACATCCTGCAGGTGAGCTCCCAAAGGCATCTGGTGGGCCACTGCGAGTAGCAGAGTGCTGGACTAGATGGACTCGGGCCTGATCCAGCAGGCTCCTTCTTATGTTCTTAAGGCCATTGCTTTCACCTCCTGCATGTGAGCTCCCAAAGGCACCTGGTGGGCCACTGCGATTAGCAGAGTGCTGGACTAGATGGACTCTGGTCTGATCCAGCAGGCTAGTTCTTATGTTCTTAATTGATCTCTGTCACCTGGAGGTCACCTGTAACAGCGGAAATCTCCAGCCATTACCTGAAGTTTTGCAAAAAAAAAAGGAACCCTACTAGCATTATAAATCTTATCAATCGCATTTGTCTTCTAAATCCTATAAACTGTCTTATAAATAGTATCTGTCTTATACATTATGCACGTGTATTAGATTTCATGTAACTAAATCCTTGTATATGCACATAATCTCCGATCAATAACTACACATGTTTATGGATATATTGAGTCGTCTTGGGGTAGCACTCCTAGGTCTGGCTACAGCAAAACAACTGAAGAAATCCAAAGTGAACCGTATTTTAAGCTATGTCTTTATGCCTAAGGAGTATTGATTCGAGATTGTGCGTATATATTAAGATTCAGTTATCTGAAAATTATCAAGAAACTAAACAAATGTCCATGAAGGTGATTTCTAAGACAGAAGAAGAAGAAGAAGAAGAAGAAGAAGAAGAAGAAGAAGAAGAAGAAGAAGAAGAAGAAGAAGAAGAAGAAGAAGAAGAAGAAGAAGAAGAAGAAGAAGAAGAAGAAGAAGAAGAAGAAGAAGAAGAAGAAGAAGAGTTTGGATTTATATCCCTCAGCTTCCTGTAGGAAGCTCTCAAAGGGCTTACAAGAGCTCCTTCTCCCCTCCCCCTCACAACAAACACCCTGTGAGGTGGGTGGGGCTGAGAGAACTCCGAGAAGCTGTGACTAGCCCAAGGTCACCCAGCTGGCGTGTGTGGGAGTGCACAGGCTAATCTGAATTCCCCAGATAAGCCTCCACAGCTCAGGCGGCAGAGCTGGGAATCAAACCCGGTTCCTCCAGATTAGATACACGAGCTTCTTAACCTCCTACGCCACTGCTGCTCCTTGGCCTTTTTTTTTTTTTTGCACAGCCATTACAATTAGAAGTGTGAAAGGTTGTGCTATGCCAATTTTTTAGTGTTCGTCAGCCTTTACATTGAAGGGTTGAGGGGGCAGCTCGACTGAACGGCCCAGATCAGCACAGCTTTTTTCTCCAGACCGAAAGTCAGCTGTGAGAAAATCTTGCCGAAAGCTCCGTGTTTGCCGAAAAACCCACAAACTTCATTTCCTTTGTGTTTTGATAGAGCATGCGGGCTGAATCATCACGGCCAAGGGTGGTTGTCTTTGGGTCAAAAGACGATTGGAAACAGCCCCCCCCTCCTTCCTGTCTTGGGCCTGTTCCTTCAACTCATGAGGAGGGATACTGGGGAATGTCCTCGCTAAGTAAATAATCAAAGCTATTTGGACGTTTCCTCTGGGAGGACTGGTTTCAGCTGGATGCGAAAGAAAGGTTAAGCGGCGGGTGCTTACACTCCAGCCGTTTCCTGTCTGCGTGCAAAGCAAGAAGGGGCAGAGGGATTTTGAAACATGCTCTGAGGTTGGTTTGGCTGCTCTGAATGTCAAATACGGTTGCCAATTCCTGCCTGGAACATTCCTGGAGATTTGGGAGCAGTGCCTGTGGAGGGGAAGACTGAGGAGGGATCTATCTATCTGTCTGTCTGTCTGTCTGTCTGTCTGTCTGTCTGTCTGTCTGTCTGTCTGTCTGTCTGTCTGTCTGTCTGTCACCTATCTGTCTGTCTATCTGTCTGTCTGTCTGTCTGTCTATCTATCTATCTATCTGTCTGTCTGTCTGTCTGTCTGTCTGTCCGTCCGTCCGTCCTCGTCCTCGGCCCGTCCGTCGTCCGTCTCCTGTCGCTGTCTTGTTCCATCCACCTATTCGTTCTGTTCATGTCTCCATCTTGTCTGTCTGTCTGTCTGTCTTACTCCTATTCGTATCTATCTGTCCGGCTCCGATCCACAGATCCGATCCCGTCCAAATGGCGCCCTCGGTCCTCGCCTTGCTCCTGTCACCTAATATCTGTCTGTCTGTCTGTCTGTCTGTCTGTCTGTCTGTCTATCTATCTATCTATCTATCCTACTCTATCTGTTCTGTCTGTCCTGGGTCCGCTTCCTGGGGTCCGATCTGCCTCGTCCTCAAGGATCCGCTCCGTCCGAATTGGCAATTCATTCGTCAATTTGGCGTCCAGATCCGTCCGCCGTCGATCCCGTCCGTCCGTCCGTCGATCTCAACGGTCCAGATCCATCTACAGGTCTGTCTATTGGTTCATCATCATCATCATCACTAGCTACCCTATCATATCTACACCACCACCTACCTTTTACCTGCACCCACTCACTCACCCACCCACCCACCCTTTCTTTCATCCTTTCATCCATCCATCCATCCATCCATCCATCCATCCATCCATCCATCCATCCATCCATCCATCCATCCATCCATCCATCCATCCTTCTCTTTCCCAATGCCTAGAATCTATGGTATATCATAGAGTCTGCCTGACACTGCCATTCTCTCCAAGGGAACTGATCTTCACAGTCTGGAGATCAATTTGAATAGCGGGAGATCTCCAGCTCCCCCTCCCTGGATGACCAGGCATGACCAGCCAGCCCTACATCCTTCCGGAGGCATAAACCATCTGGTGCGATGTTATGAGCTGGGAAGCCACTTCCTGGGGGATGGAAAGACTCCGCCCCCAATCGAAAGCCAGTCAAAGCCATTGCTGGGTGGCATTTTTGTTTGGCCTCAGGTGTTTCACTTGAGCTTTCAGTGGTCTTCTGTGTTGTGCGTTTAACTGCTGAAATGGGTCCATGCCGAGCTTTGTTCTTTTATATTCCACCACCACCACCACCCCTCCGTTGTTCGCTTTTGAATGTTCCTTGCAGGTTTTGTTTAAACTATTGATTGTTTTTAAACTGCTTTAAACTCTGCTTAGCTGGGGATTAGCTTATTGTTTTATTGGCTTTTTAAAAAAAAATAGATTGTGTAAGCCATTCTGAAGGTTCCTTTTTTTGCATAAGAGTAGGGTAGATTAACAAATAAGTAACTATAATTCTAATATGGGAGTTCTCTTGAGGAAACAGAGAACTAAATACCAGAGTATCTTGTGAAGACAGTAATCGCTCAACTCCAGACATTTTGGAATGAATTTCCCCTCAAAGTCTGCCAAACTTCAGCAGAAGATTCCAGAATCCACTTGGAATCCAGGAATCTATGGGCTTTTCTTCTTTATTATTACTTTTTCATAAATGTGGATTTTGACCTCCGCCGTAGAGGAATTTGAAGAAAGCAGTCACTGAGCGGGAGGAACCATTCTTATAATTTTCTTCTGTCCCCTCGTGACATTCTTCTATCTTGTGAACCAAACAATGTGAAATAAACAATGCCTGATAAACCTCACCAGACATCTGATGTTCTAATGAATGGACCATATCTGCAGGCTGTTTGTGGCGGGCCAAAGAGCAAGCCTGCCCAAGTGGCAACCATAATTATTTGGAACTACAGTAGACAACTTTCAAGTCAGGACGTCAACCTGTGCCTGTTTCACAGTTCTCCCCACAGACTCTCTTAGGAGTGGGCTTGATAGAATTGCTGGTTCTCAAACAACCAAAGACGAATGCCCTCACAATATAATTGAATGCAACATGGCAAGCAGAACTTTGTAATAGAAGAAGAAGAAGAGCTTGGGTTTATATCCCACCTTTCCCTCCTGTAAGGAGTCTCAAGGTGGCTTACAAGCTCCTTTCCTTTCCTCTCCCCAAAACAGTCCCCTTGTGAGGTAGGTGGGGCTGAGAGAGTTCCCAAGAACTGTGACTAGCCCAAGGTCACCCAGAAGGAATGTAGGTGTGCGGAAACACATCTGGTTCACCAGATATGCCTCCGCCACTCAGGTGGAGGAGTAGGGGATCAAACCCGGTTCTCCAGATTAGAATCCACCTGCTCTTAACCACTACACCACACTGGCTCCCAAAATATCTATCTATCTATCTATCTATCTATCTATCTATCTATCTATCTATCTATCTATCTATCTATCTATCTATCTATCTATCTATCTATCTATCTATCTATCTATCTATCTATCTATCTATCTATCTATCTATCTATCTATCTATCTATCTATCGTCTGTCTGCCTGCCTGCCTGCCTGCCTGTCTGTCTGTCTGTCTGTCATCTGTCTGTCTGTCTGTCTGTCTAATCTATTTATATGATATATTGTTCATTATCTGCCATCAATAGATTTTAGCCTAGGTTTGAATATGGGCAGTGGATTATATGAGAAGTGTTACAAACATATCTCTGTTTTCATATGTGGAACATATTTCCATGGGTACAGAAATGGGGTTCCACATACCAAAGCCAATGGGGTTCCCTTCCTATGTTTTAGATGACATCAATAGTTTTGCAAACACCCCAGTTCTGTATAAGCCAGCGTGGCTTAGTGGTTAATATTAGGTGGATTCTGATCTGGAAAAGTGGGTTGAAGTCCCTGCTCCTCTAGATGAATGGTGGACTCTTAGCAGGGTGAACTGAGTTTGTTTCCCCACTCCTTCACATGAAGCCTGCTCCTGGGTGATCTTGGCCCGGTCACAGTTCTCTCAGAACTCTCTCAGCCCCACCCATCTCACAAGGTGTCTGTTGTGGGGAGAGGAAGGGAAGGAGTTGGTAAGCCACCTTGAAACTCCTTACAGGAGAGAAAGGTGGGGTGTAAATCCAAACTCTTCTTCTTCTGTTTGGACACACCCCATCAGTGTCGGTGAAACCAACTCCCAAACAGTCAGGGGTAGTCACAACTGCCAGCCAGACACCACAACTACACAGGGATAGAAACAATCTGTTGTCAAATAGAATAGAGAATAGAATCTTTATTGGCCAAGTGTGATTGGACACACAAGGAATTTGTCTCCGGTGCATATGCTCTCAGTGTACATAAAAGAAAAAGAAAAATGGCAAAAGTCCTGCAATCTCAACACTTTCCCATTCCGGATGCCATGCCTATTAGATTGCCTTCAACTGGCGGGAGGGAACGTTCACAATCGTCTGTGCTCTGAGGCATTTCAGTTTGCGACGTGTGTTTAAGAACAACGATAGATATTCCTCCTTCCTCCCGTTTGACATCTGCAGCATCTTTTCAGATTTTACAGGATGACAAGGGACACTCCCTGGGGGCCCGGGCGATATTAAATGCTTTTCGTCGTGTGCCCAAAAGCTAACTTAATATTAAAAATACAGCGTCGGCTTCCAAACTGCTTTGATCGAAAGCACGGATAACAACTAGCCGTGTAAGCAGTGGGTTTGGCCTGCGAGAAGATTCTACCAGGGTGCGTGATAAGCCTATCCGTTTTCATTCAATGTAGCATTAAAAATTAGGGATGGCTTTTAATTCATCACCCTTGCTGTTTTGACCCTAATGTTCTGTCATTCTTCACTAGGGTGAAGAAGAACTGTGATTCTTTATGCAAAAATGTTTATGTGGGGTAGGATTCTACATTCTGGGGTTGCCATTCTCCAGTTGAGGCCTGGAGATCTGGAATTACAACTAAGCTGCAGACTAGAGAACAGTTGCCCTGAAGAAAATAGCTACTTCTGGGTGAAGTGTGGCCCTTTCTGGGCAATTCATTTACAACATTTTGAGGAAGGAAATGAAACGTTTCCACCATGGAGTTCTGCATTGTGTTTACCCCCCAAAAAAACGTTTTGTTTCCAGCTCGAAAACGTTTGGATCGGGATCTTCTCAAGATGCCAATCCAACAGGCTCGAGTAACAACTTTGAATGGAATGATCTCAAACTTAAAATAATGCACAGTGAACTCTACCGCCCTCTCTGGTAGCTTAAAGGAATACAGCCCTGAGTGGAGGAAATGGAAGGCGGAGGTGGCATTGTACCCTATTGAAGCCCCTCCCCTCCTCAAACACCGCCTTCCTCAGGCTCCGCCCCCCCCAAATCTCCAGGCATTTCCCAACCCAAAGCTAGCAGCCCTAAAATCCAGCTCTTTCATCACCGTGCCATACTGGACATGGCAGGCTAGTTAGAGTTGGTTAGGAAGGTGAATTAGAGGGAGAAAAAGAGTCCGTATCCTGTAAGGGAGGAAGGGAAATAAATCACGGAGTCATTAATGGTTCCATTGTTCTAAGTCAACATATATCAGTCTTTGGCTGTCAAATAAAACAGAAAGTATGGCAGACAAAAAAAATCCCCCATGTCTTGCGCCTGGACCTGTTTTATAGGCCCGGCAACTATTTTCAAGCTGCCGGCTTCCCTGCCAGCCGTACCTATTTGTCTGTCAGCCTTGAGAAATTATATCACGCAATGTGCAGTGAATTCTGAAATGCACATTTTTTTCCCCAATGCTTTTGGGACTGCAGAGCGAAGGCAGCCAAAAAGCCGGGCTAGTGAGCTCCCAGGGTAAAAACAGGCCCGGTTGTGTTGAAAGTATCACTCGGAGTTGATATTTCAAAGACTTCTCAGGCAGGGCACGCGGCCAGACGACATGGAAGCCAGCTCAGTCGGTCGGCTTGGTAACTCCCGCTGAAAGAATGCCCCCCTTGTCCTGTGAACAGGGGGAGGGGAGTATAAATATTTGCCTCTGTCAAATGTTGGAAGCAATTAAGTCCGCGTGACTCGTGGGTACGCATGCCTCAGATGCAAACTGTCAATAGCCTACAGCAAGCCCCACAAATCACAGCCAGCTACACCCTGGACCACAGAGCTGTTTCTCTTTGGTGGTAGCTAAGTCAGTAGGTGGGGATTTTGGCACGTTCTCCGTTGGAATTACGCCTCTCGTGGGTTTTTTTTCTGAGGTAGTCAGCTTTCTGGTGCGTCACCAGTTTAAGTAGGCATGCCCCCTGGCTTTGGATGCAATATAAGGATACCATTGATTGGATTATCCATGGAGCATCAATCTAACATCAATAGGAACATAAGAACATAAGAACTAGCCTGCTGGATCAGACCAGAGTCCATCCAGTCCAGCACTCTGCTACTCGCAGTGGCCCACCAGGTGCCTTTGGGAGCTCACCTGAAGGACGTAAAAGCAATGGCCTTAAGAACATAAGGAAGAGCCTGCTGGATCAGACCAGAGTCCATCTAGTCCAGCTCTCTGCTACTCGCAGTGGCCCACCAGGTGCCTTTGGGAGCTCACAGGCAGGAGGTGAAAGCAATGGCCTTAAGAACATAAGTGGGGGGGGGGGTGGGGGGGGGGGGGGGTGGGGGGGGGGGGGGGTGGGGGGGGGGGGGGGTGGGGGGGGGGGGGGGTGGGGGGGGGGGGGGGTGGGGGGGGGGGGGGGTGGGGGGGGGGGGGGGTGGGGGGGGGGGGGGGTGGGGGGGGGGGGGGGTGGGGGGGGGGGGGGGTGGGGGGGGGGGGGGGTGGGGGGGGGGGGGGGTGGGGGGGGGGGGGGGTGGGGGGGGGGGGGGGTGGGGGGGGGGGGGGGTGGGGGGGGGGGGGGGTGGGGGGGGGGGGGGGTGGGGGGGGGGGGGGGTGGGGGGGGGGGGGGGTGGGGGGGGGGGGGGGTGGGGGGGGGGGGGGGTGGGGGGGGGGGGGGGTGGGGGGGGGGGGGGGTGGGGGGGGGGGGGGGTGGGGGGGGGGGGGGGTGGGGGGGGGGGGGGGTGGGGGGGGGGGGGGGTGGGGGGGGGGGGGGGTGGGGGGGGGGGGGGGTGGGGGGGGGGGGGGGTGGGGGGGGGGGGGGGTGGGGGGGGGGGGGGGTGGGGGGGGGGGGGGGTGGGGGGGGGGGGGGGTGGGGGGGGGGGGGGGTGGGGGGGGGGGGGGGTGGGGGGGGGGGGGGGTGGGGGGGGGGGGGGGTGGGGGGGGGGGGGGGTGGGGGGGGGGGGGGGTGGGGGGGGGGGGGGGTGGGGGGGGGGGGGGGTGGGGGGGGGGGGGGGTGGGGGGGGGGGGGGGTGGGGGGGGGGGGGGGTGGGGGGGGGGGGGGGTGGGGGGGGGGGGGGGTGGGGGGGGGGGGGGGTGGGGGGGGGGGGGGGTGGGGGGGGGGGGGGGTGGGGGGGGGGGGGGGTGGGGGGGGGGGGGGGTGGGGGGGGGGGGGGGTGGGGGGGGGGGGGGGTGGGGGGGGGGGGGGGTGGGGGGGGGGGGGGGTGGGGGGGGGGGGGGGTGGGGGGGGGGGGGGGTGGGGGGGGGGGGGGGTGGGGGGGGGGGGGGGTGGGGGGGGGGGGGGGTGGGGGGGGGGGGGGGTGGGGGGGGGGGGGGGTGGGGGGGGGGGGGGGTGGGGGGGGGGGGGGGTGGGGGGGGGGGGGGGTGGGGGGGGGGGGGGGTGGGGGGGGGGGGGGGTGGGGGGGGGGGGGGGTGGGGGGGGGGGGGGGTGGGGGGGGGGGGGGGTGGGGGGGGGGGGGGGTGGGGGGGGGGGGGGGTGGGGGGGGGGGGGGGTGGGGGGGGGGGGGGGTGGGGGGGGGGGGGGGTGGGGGGGGGGGGGGGTGGGGGGGGGGGGGGGTGGGGGGGGGGGGGGGTGGGGGGGGGGGGGGGTGGGGGGGGGGGGGGGTGGGGGGGGGGGGGGGTGGGGGGGGGGGGGGGTGGGGGGGGGGGGGGGTGGGGGGGGGGGGGGGTGGGGGGGGGGGGGGGTGGGGGGGGGGGGGGGTGGGGGGGGGGGGGGGTGGGGGGGGGGGGGGGTGGGGGGGGGGGGGGGTGGGGGGGGGGGGGGGTGGGGGGGGGGGGGGGTGGGGGGGGGGGGGGGTGGGGGGGGGGGGGGGTGGGGGGGGGGGGGGGTGGGGGGGGGGGGGGGTGGGGGGGGGGGGGGGTGGGGGGGGGGGGGGGTGGGGGGGGGGGGGGGTGGGGGGGGGGGGGGGTGGGGGGGGGGGGGGGTGGGGGGGGGGGGGGGTGGGGGGGGGGGGGGGTGGGGGGGGGGGGGGGTGGGGGGGGGGGGGGGTGGGGGGGGGGGGGGGTGGGGGGGGGGGGGGGTGGGGGGGGGGGGGGGTGGGGGGGGGGGGGGGTGGGGGGGGGGGGGGGTGGGGGGGGGGGGGGGTGGGGGGGGGGGGGGGTGGGGGGGGGGGGGGGTGGGGGGGGGGGGGGGTGGGGGGGGGGGGGGGTGGGGGGGGGGGGGGGTGGGGGGGGGGGGGGGTGGGGGGGGGGGGGGGTGGGGGGGGGGGGGGGTGGGGGGGGGGGGGGGTGGGGGGGGGGGGGGGTGGGGGGGGGGGGGGGTGGGGGGGGGGGGGGGTGGGGGGGGGGGGGGGTGGGGGGGGGGGGGGGTGGGGGGGGGGGGGGGTGGGGGGGGGGGGGGGTGGGGGGGGGGGGGGGTGGGGGGGGGGGGGGGTGGGGGGGGGGGGGGGTGGGGGGGGGGGGGGGTGGGGGGGGGGGGGGGTGGGGGGGGGGGGGGGTGGGGGGGGGGGGGGGTGGGGGGGGGGGGGGGTGGGGGGGGGGGGGGGTGGGGGGGGGGGGGGGTGGGGGGGGGGGGGGGTGGGGGGGGGGGGGGGTGGGGGGGGGGGGGGGTGGGGGGGGGGGGGGGTGGGGGGGGGGGGGGGTGGGGGGGGGGGGGGGTGGGGGGGGGGGGGGGTGGGGGGGGGGGGGGGTGGGGGGGGGGGGGGGTGGGGGGGGGGGGGGGTGGGGGGGGGGGGGGGTGGGGGGGGGGGGGGGTGGGGGGGGGGGGGGGTGGGGGGGGGGGGGGGTGGGGGGGGGGGGGGGTGGGGGGGGGGGGGGGTGGGGGGGGGGGGGGGTGGGGGGGGGGGGGGGTGGGGGGGGGGGGGGGTGGGGGGGGGGGGGGGTGGGGGGGGGGGGGGGTGGGGGGGGGGGGGGGTGGGGGGGGGGGGGGGTGGGGGGGGGGGGGGGTGGGGGGGGGGGGGGGTGGGGGGGGGGGGGGGTGGGGGGGGGGGGGGGTGGGGGGGGGGGGGGGTGGGGGGGGGGGGGGGTGGGGGGGGGGGGGGGTGGGGGGGGGGGGGGGTGGGGGGGGGGGGGGGTGGGGGGGGGGGGGGGTGGGGGGGGGGGGGGGTGGGGGGGGGGGGGGGTGGGGGGGGGGGGGGGTGGGGGGGGGGGGGGGTGGGGGGGGGGGGGGGTGGGGGGGGGGGGGGGTGGGGGGGGGGGGGGGTGGGGGGGGGGGGGGGTGGGGGGGGGGGGGGGTGGGGGGGGGGGGGGGTGGGGGGGGGGGGGGGTGGGGGGGGGGGGGGGTGGGGGGGGGGGGGGGTGGGGGGGGGGGGGGGTGGGGGGGGGGGGGGGTGGGGGGGGGGGGGGGTGGGGGGGGGGGGGGGTGGGGGGGGGGGGGGGTGGGGGGGGGGGGGGGTGGGGGGGGGGGGGGGTGGGGGGGGGGGGGGGTGGGGGGGGGGGGGGGTGGGGGGGGGGGGGGGTGGGGGGGGGGGGGGGTGGGGGGGGGGGGGGGTGGGGGGGGGGGGGGGTGGGGGGGGGGGGGGGTGGGGGGGGGGGGGGGTGGGGGGGGGGGGGGGTGGGGGGGGGGGGGGGTGGGGGGGGGGGGGGGTGGGGGGGGGGGGGGGTGGGGGGGGGGGGGGGTGGGGGGGGGGGGGGGTGGGGGGGGGGGGGGGTGGGGGGGGGGGGGGGTGGGGGGGGGGGGGGGTGGGGGGGGGGGGGGGTGGGGGGGGGGGGGGGTGGGGGGGGGGGGGGGTGGGGGGGGGGGGGGGTGGGGGGGGGGGGGGGTGGGGGGGGGGGGGGGTGGGGGGGGGGGGGGGTGGGGGGGGGGGGGGGTGGGGGGGGGGGGGGGTGGGGGGGGGGGGGGGTGGGGGGGGGGGGGGGTGGGGGGGGGGGGGGGTGGGGGGGGGGGGGGGTGGGGGGGGGGGGGGGTGGGGGGGGGGGGGGGTGGGGGGGGGGGGGGGTGGGGGGGGGGGGGGGTGGGGGGGGGGGGGGGTGGGGGGGGGGGGGGGTGGGGGGGGGGGGGGGTGGGGGGGGGGGGGGGTGGGGGGGGGGGGGGGTGGGGGGGGGGGGGGGTGGGGGGGGGGGGGGGTGGGGGGGGGGGGGGGTGGGGGGGGGGGGGGGTGGGGGGGGGGGGGGGTGGGGGGGGGGGGGGGTGGGGGGGGGGGGGGGTGGGGGGGGGGGGGGGTGGGGGGGGGGGGGGGTGGGGGGGGGGGGGGGTGGGGGGGGGGGGGGGTGGGGGGGGGGGGGGGTGGGGGGGGGGGGGGGTGGGGGGGGGGGGGGGTGGGGGGGGGGGGGGGTGGGGGGGGGGGGGGGTGGGGGGGGGGGGGGGTGGGGGGGGGGGGGGGTGGGGGGGGGGGGGGGTGGGGGGGGGGGGGGGTGGGGGGGGGGGGGGGTGGGGGGGGGGGGGGGTGGGGGGGGGGGGGGGTGGGGGGGGGGGGGGGTGGGGGGGGGGGGGGGTGGGGGGGGGGGGGGGTGGGGGGGGGGGGGGGTGGGGGGGGGGGGGGGTGGGGGGGGGGGGGGGTGGGGGGGGGGGGGGGTGGGGGGGGGGGGGGGTGGGGGGGGGGGGGGGTGGGGGGGGGGGGGGGTGGGGGGGGGGGGGGGTGGGGGGGGGGGGGGGTGGGGGGGGGGGGGGGTGGGGGGGGGGGGGGGTGGGGGGGGGGGGGGGTGGGGGGGGGGGGGGGTGGGGGGGGGGGGGGGTGGGGGGGGGGGGGGGTGGGGGGGGGGGGGGGTGGGGGGGGGGGGGGGTGGGGGGGGGGGGGGGTGGGGGGGGGGGGGGGTGGGGGGGGGGGGGGGTGGGGGGGGGGGGGGGTGGGGGGGGGGGGGGGTGGGGGGGGGGGGGGGTGGGGGGGGGGGGGGGTGGGGGGGGGGGGGGGTGGGGGGGGGGGGGGGTGGGGGGGGGGGGGGGTGGGGGGGGGGGGGGGTGGGGGGGGGGGGGGGTGGGGGGGGGGGGGGGTGGGGGGGGGGGGGGGTGGGGGGGGGGGGGGGTGGGGGGGGGGGGGGGTGGGGGGGGGGGGGGGTGGGGGGGGGGGGGGGTGGGGGGGGGGGGGGGTGGGGGGGGGGGGGGGTGGGGGGGGGGGGGGGTGGGGGGGGGGGGGGGTGGGGGGGGGGGGGGGTGGGGGGGGGGGGGGGTGGGGGGGGGGGGGGGTGGGGGGGGGGGGGGGTGGGGGGGGGGGGGGGTGGGGGGGGGGGGGGGTGGGGGGGGGGGGGGGTGGGGGGGGGGGGGGGTGGGGGGGGGGGGGGGTGGGGGGGGGGGGGGGTGGGGGGGGGGGGGGGTGGGGGGGGGGGGGGGTGGGGGGGGGGGGGGGTGGGGGGGGGGGGGGGTGGGGGGGGGGGGGGGTGGGGGGGGGGGGGGGTGGGGGGGGGGGGGGGTGGGGGGGGGGGGGGGTGGGGGGGGGGGGGGGTGGGGGGGGGGGGGGGTGGGGGGGGGGGGGGGTGGGGGGGGGGGGGGGTGGGGGGGGGGGGGGGTGGGGGGGGGGGGGGGTGGGGGGGGGGGGGGGTGGGGGGGGGGGGGGGTGGGGGGGGGGGGGGGTGGGGGGGGGGGGGGGTGGGGGGGGGGGGGGGTGGGGGGGGGGGGGGGTGGGGGGGGGGGGGGGTGGGGGGGGGGGGGGGTGGGGGGGGGGGGGGGTGGGGGGGGGGGGGGGTGGGGGGGGGGGGGGGTGGGGGGGGGGGGGGGTGGGGGGGGGGGGGGGTGGGGGGGGGGGGGGGTGGGGGGGGGGGGGGGTGGGGGGGGGGGGGGGTGGGGGGGGGGGGGGGTGGGGGGGGGGGGGGGTGGGGGGGGGGGGGGGTGGGGGGGGGGGGGGGTGGGGGGGGGGGGGGGTGGGGGGGGGGGGGGGTGGGGGGGGGGGGGGGTGGGGGGGGGGGGGGGTGGGGGGGGGGGGGGGTGGGGGGGGGGGGGGGTGGGGGGGGGGGGGGGTGGGGGGGGGGGGGGGTGGGGGGGGGGGGGGGTGGGGGGGGGGGGGGGTGGGGGGGGGGGGGGGTGGGGGGGGGGGGGGGTGGGGGGGGGGGGGGGTGGGGGGGGGGGGGGGTGGGGGGGGGGGGGGGTGGGGGGGGGGGGGGGTGGGGGGGGGGGGGGGTGGGGGGGGGGGGGGGTGGGGGGGGGGGGGGGTGGGGGGGGGGGGGGGTGGGGGGGGGGGGGGGTGGGGGGGGGGGGGGGTGGGGGGGGGGGGGGGTGGGGGGGGGGGGGGGTGGGGGGGGGGGGGGGTGGGGGGGGGGGGGGGTGGGGGGGGGGGGGGGTGGGGGGGGGGGGGGGTGGGGGGGGGGGGGGGTGGGGGGGGGGGGGGGTGGGGGGGGGGGGGGGTGGGGGGGGGGGGGGGTGGGGGGGGGGGGGGGTGGGGGGGGGGGGGGGTGGGGGGGGGGGGGGGTGGGGGGGGGGGGGGGTGGGGGGGGGGGGGGGTGGGGGGGGGGGGGGGTGGGGGGGGGGGGGGGTGGGGGGGGGGGGGGGTGGGGGGGGGGGGGGGTGGGGGGGGGGGGGGGTGGGGGGGGGGGGGGGTGGGGGGGGGGGGGGGTGGGGGGGGGGGGGGGTGGGGGGGGGGGGGGGTGGGGGGGGGGGGGGGTGGGGGGGGGGGGGGGTGGGGGGGGGGGGGGGTGGGGGGGGGGGGGGGTGGGGGGGGGGGGGGGTGGGGGGGGGGGGGGGTGGGGGGGGGGGGGGGTGGGGGGGGGGGGGGGTGGGGGGGGGGGGGGGTGGGGGGGGGGGGGGGTGGGGGGGGGGGGGGGTGGGGGGGGGGGGGGGTGGGGGGGGGGGGGGGTGGGGGGGGGGGGGGGTGGGGGGGGGGGGGGGTGGGGGGGGGGGGGGGTGGGGGGGGGGGGGGGTGGGGGGGGGGGGGGGTGGGGGGGGGGGGGGGTGGGGGGGGGGGGGGGTGGGGGGGGGGGGGGGTGGGGGGGGGGGGGGGTGGGGGGGGGGGGGGGTGGGGGGGGGGGGGGGTGGGGGGGGGGGGGGGTGGGGGGGGGGGGGGGTGGGGGGGGGGGGGGGTGGGGGGGGGGGGGGGTGGGGGGGGGGGGGGGTGGGGGGGGGGGGGGGTGGGGGGGGGGGGGGGTGGGGGGGGGGGGGGGTGGGGGGGGGGGGGGGTGGGGGGGGGGGGGGGTGGGGGGGGGGGGGGGTGGGGGGGGGGGGGGGTGGGGGGGGGGGGGGGTGGGGGGGGGGGGGGGTGGGGGGGGGGGGGGGTGGGGGGGGGGGGGGGTGGGGGGGGGGGGGGGTGGGGGGGGGGGGGGGTGGGGGGGGGGGGGGGTGGGGGGGGGGGGGGGTGGGGGGGGGGGGGGGTGGGGGGGGGGGGGGGTGGGGGGGGGGGGGGGTGGGGGGGGGGGGGGGTGGGGGGGGGGGGGGGTGGGGGGGGGGGGGGGTGGGGGGGGGGGGGGGTGGGGGGGGGGGGGGGTGGGGGGGGGGGGGGGTGGGGGGGGGGGGGGGTGGGGGGGGGGGGGGGTGGGGGGGGGGGGGGGTGGGGGGGGGGGGGGGTGGGGGGGGGGGGGGGTGGGGGGGGGGGGGGGTGGGGGGGGGGGGGGGTGGGGGGGGGGGGGGGTGGGGGGGGGGGGGGGTGGGGGGGGGGGGGGGTGGGGGGGGGGGGGGGTGGGGGGGGGGGGGGGTGGGGGGGGGGGGGGGTGGGGGGGGGGGGGGGTGGGGGGGGGGGGGGGTGGGGGGGGGGGGGGGTGGGGGGGGGGGGGGGTGGGGGGGGGGGGGGGTGGGGGGGGGGGGGGGTGGGGGGGGGGGGGGGTGGGGGGGGGGGGGGGTGGGGGGGGGGGGGGGTGGGGGGGGGGGGGGGTGGGGGGGGGGGGGGGTGGGGGGGGGGGGGGGTGGGGGGGGGGGGGGGTGGGGGGGGGGGGGGGTGGGGGGGGGGGGGGGTGGGGGGGGGGGGGGGTGGGGGGGGGGGGGGGTGGGGGGGGGGGGGGGTGGGGGGGGGGGGGGGTGGGGGGGGGGGGGGGTGGGGGGGGGGGGGGGTGGGGGGGGGGGGGGGTGGGGGGGGGGGGGGGTGGGGGGGGGGGGGGGTGGGGGGGGGGGGGGGTGGGGGGGGGGGGGGGTGGGGGGGGGGGGGGGTGGGGGGGGGGGGGGGTGGGGGGGGGGGGGGGTGGGGGGGGGGGGGGGTGGGGGGGGGGGGGGGTGGGGGGGGGGGGGGGTGGGGGGGGGGGGGGGTGGGGGGGGGGGGGGGTGGGGGGGGGGGGGGGTGGGGGGGGGGGGGGGTGGGGGGGGGGGGGGGTGGGGGGGGGGGGGGGTGGGGGGGGGGGGGGGTGGGGGGGGGGGGGGGTGGGGGGGGGGGGGGGTGGGGGGGGGGGGGGGTGGGGGGGGGGGGGGGTGGGGGGGGGGGGGGGTGGGGGGGGGGGGGGGTGGGGGGGGGGGGGGGTGGGGGGGGGGGGGGGTGGGGGGGGGGGGGGGTGGGGGGGGGGGGGGGTGGGGGGGGGGGGGGGTGGGGGGGGGGGGGGGTGGGGGGGGGGGGGGGTGGGGGGGGGGGGGGGTGGGGGGGGGGGGGGGTGGGGGGGGGGGGGGGTGGGGGGGGGGGGGGGTGGGGGGGGGGGGGGGTGGGGGGGGGGGGGGGTGGGGGGGGGGGGGGGTGGGGGGGGGGGGGGGTGGGGGGGGGGGGGGGTGGGGGGGGGGGGGGGTGGGGGGGGGGGGGGGTGGGGGGGGGGGGGGGTGGGGGGGGGGGGGGGTGGGGGGGGGGGGGGGTGGGGGGGGGGGGGGGTGGGGGGGGGGGGGGGTGGGGGGGGGGGGGGGTGGGGGGGGGGGGGGGTGGGGGGGGGGGGGGGTGGGGGGGGGGGGGGGTGGGGGGGGGGGGGGGTGGGGGGGGGGGGGGGTGGGGGGGGGGGGGGGTGGGGGGGGGGGGGGGTGGGGGGGGGGGGGGGTGGGGGGGGGGGGGGGTGGGGGGGGGGGGGGGTGGGGGGGGGGGGGGGTGGGGGGGGGGGGGGGTGGGGGGGGGGGGGGGTGGGGGGGGGGGGGGGTGGGGGGGGGGGGGGGTGGGGGGGGGGGGGGGTGGGGGGGGGGGGGGGTGGGGGGGGGGGGGGGTGGGGGGGGGGGGGGGTGGGGGGGGGGGGGGGTGGGGGGGGGGGGGGGTGGGGGGGGGGGGGGGTGGGGGGGGGGGGGGGTGGGGGGGGGGGGGGGTGGGGGGGGGGGGGGGTGGGGGGGGGGGGGGGTGGGGGGGGGGGGGGGTGGGGGGGGGGGGGGGTGGGGGGGGGGGGGGGTGGGGGGGGGGGGGGGTGGGGGGGGGGGGGGGTGGGGGGGGGGGGGGGTGGGGGGGGGGGGGGGTGGGGGGGGGGGGGGGTGGGGGGGGGGGGGGGTGGGGGGGGGGGGGGGTGGGGGGGGGGGGGGGTGGGGGGGGGGGGGGGTGGGGGGGGGGGGGGGTGGGGGGGGGGGGGGGTGGGGGGGGGGGGGGGTGGGGGGGGGGGGGGGTGGGGGGGGGGGGGGGTGGGGGGGGGGGGGGGTGGGGGGGGGGGGGGGTGGGGGGGGGGGGGGGTGGGGGGGGGGGGGGGTGGGGGGGGGGGGGGGTGGGGGGGGGGGGGGGTGGGGGGGGGGGGGGGTGGGGGGGGGGGGGGGTGGGGGGGGGGGGGGGTGGGGGGGGGGGGGGGTGGGGGGGGGGGGGGGTGGGGGGGGGGGGGGGTGGGGGGGGGGGGGGGTGGGGGGGGGGGGGGGTGGGGGGGGGGGGGGGTGGGGGGGGGGGGGGGTGGGGGGGGGGGGGGGTGGGGGGGGGGGGGGGTGGGGGGGGGGGGGGGTGGGGGGGGGGGGGGGTGGGGGGGGGGGGGGGTGGGGGGGGGGGGGGGTGGGGGGGGGGGGGGGTGGGGGGGGGGGGGGGTGGGGGGGGGGGGGGGTGGGGGGGGGGGGGGGTGGGGGGGGGGGGGGGTGGGGGGGGGGGGGGGTGGGGGGGGGGGGGGGTGGGGGGGGGGGGGGGTGGGGGGGGGGGGGGGTGGGGGGGGGGGGGGGTGGGGGGGGGGGGGGGTGGGGGGGGGGGGGGGTGGGGGGGGGGGGGGGTGGGGGGGGGGGGGGGTGGGGGGGGGGGGGGGTGGGGGGGGGGGGGGGTGGGGGGGGGGGGGGGTGGGGGGGGGGGGGGGTGGGGGGGGGGGGGGGTGGGGGGGGGGGGGGGTGGGGGGGGGGGGGGGTGGGGGGGGGGGGGGGTGGGGGGGGGGGGGGGTGGGGGGGGGGGGGGGTGGGGGGGGGGGGGGGTGGGGGGGGGGGGGGGTGGGGGGGGGGGGGGGTGGGGGGGGGGGGGGGTGGGGGGGGGGGGGGGTGGGGGGGGGGGGGGGTGGGGGGGGGGGGGGGTGGGGGGGGGGGGGGGTGGGGGGGGGGGGGGGTGGGGGGGGGGGGGGGTGGGGGGGGGGGGGGGTGGGGGGGGGGGGGGGTGGGGGGGGGGGGGGGTGGGGGGGGGGGGGGGTGGGGGGGGGGGGGGGTGGGGGGGGGGGGGGGTGGGGGGGGGGGGGGGTGGGGGGGGGGGGGGGTGGGGGGGGGGGGGGGTGGGGGGGGGGGGGGGTGGGGGGGGGGGGGGGTGGGGGGGGGGGGGGGTGGGGGGGGGGGGGGGTGGGGGGGGGGGGGGGTGGGGGGGGGGGGGGGTGGGGGGGGGGGGGGGTGGGGGGGGGGGGGGGTGGGGGGGGGGGGGGGTGGGGGGGGGGGGGGGTGGGGGGGGGGGGGGGTGGGGGGGGGGGGGGGTGGGGGGGGGGGGGGGTGGGGGGGGGGGGGGGTGGGGGGGGGGGGGGGTGGGGGGGGGGGGGGGTGGGGGGGGGGGGGGGTGGGGGGGGGGGGGGGTGGGGGGGGGGGGGGGTGGGGGGGGGGGGGGGTGGGGGGGGGGGGGGGTGGGGGGGGGGGGGGGTGGGGGGGGGGGGGGGTGGGGGGGGGGGGGGGTGGGGGGGGGGGGGGGTGGGGGGGGGGGGGGGTGGGGGGGGGGGGGGGTGGGGGGGGGGGGGGGTGGGGGGGGGGGGGGGTGGGGGGGGGGGGGGGTGGGGGGGGGGGGGGGTGGGGGGGGGGGGGGGTGGGGGGGGGGGGGGGTGGGGGGGGGGGGGGGTGGGGGGGGGGGGGGGTGGGGGGGGGGGGGGGTGGGGGGGGGGGGGGGTGGGGGGGGGGGGGGGTGGGGGGGGGGGGGGGTGGGGGGGGGGGGGGGTGGGGGGGGGGGGGGGTGGGGGGGGGGGGGGGTGGGGGGGGGGGGGGGTGGGGGGGGGGGGGGGTGGGGGGGGGGGGGGGTGGGGGGGGGGGGGGGTGGGGGGGGGGGGGGGTGGGGGGGGGGGGGGGTGGGGGGGGGGGGGGGTGGGGGGGGGGGGGGGTGGGGGGGGGGGGGGGTGGGGGGGGGGGGGGGTGGGGGGGGGGGGGGGTGGGGGGGGGGGGGGGTGGGGGGGGGGGGGGGTGGGGGGGGGGGGGGGTGGGGGGGGGGGGGGGTGGGGGGGGGGGGGGGTGGGGGGGGGGGGGGGTGGGGGGGGGGGGGGGTGGGGGGGGGGGGGGGTGGGGGGGGGGGGGGGTGGGGGGGGGGGGGGGTGGGGGGGGGGGGGGGTGGGGGGGGGGGGGGGTGGGGGGGGGGGGGGGTGGGGGGGGGGGGGGGTGGGGGGGGGGGGGGGTGGGGGGGGGGGGGGGTGGGGGGGGGGGGGGGTGGGGGGGGGGGGGGGTGGGGGGGGGGGGGGGTGGGGGGGGGGGGGGGTGGGGGGGGGGGGGGGTGGGGGGGGGGGGGGGTGGGGGGGGGGGGGGGTGGGGGGGGGGGGGGGTGGGGGGGGGGGGGGGTGGGGGGGGGGGGGGGTGGGGGGGGGGGGGGGTGGGGGGGGGGGGGGGTGGGGGGGGGGGGGGGTGGGGGGGGGGGGGGGTGGGGGGGGGGGGGGGTGGGGGGGGGGGGGGGTGGGGGGGGGGGGGGGTGGGGGGGGGGGGGGGTGGGGGGGGGGGGGGGTGGGGGGGGGGGGGGGTGGGGGGGGGGGGGGGTGGGGGGGGGGGGGGGTGGGGGGGGGGGGGGGTGGGGGGGGGGGGGGGTGGGGGGGGGGGGGGGTGGGGGGGGGGGGGGGTGGGGGGGGGGGGGGGTGGGGGGGGGGGGGGGTGGGGGGGGGGGGGGGTGGGGGGGGGGGGGGGTGGGGGGGGGGGGGGGTGGGGGGGGGGGGGGGTGGGGGGGGGGGGGGGTGGGGGGGGGGGGGGGTGGGGGGGGGGGGGGGTGGGGGGGGGGGGGGGTGGGGGGGGGGGGGGGTGGGGGGGGGGGGGGGTGGGGGGGGGGGGGGGTGGGGGGGGGGGGGGGTGGGGGGGGGGGGGGGTGGGGGGGGGGGGGGGTGGGGGGGGGGGGGGGTGGGGGGGGGGGGGGGTGGGGGGGGGGGGGGGTGGGGGGGGGGGGGGGTGGGGGGGGGGGGGGGTGGGGGGGGGGGGGGGTGGGGGGGGGGGGGGGTGGGGGGGGGGGGGGGTGGGGGGGGGGGGGGGTGGGGGGGGGGGGGGGTGGGGGGGGGGGGGGGTGGGGGGGGGGGGGGGTGGGGGGGGGGGGGGGTGGGGGGGGGGGGGGGTGGGGGGGGGGGGGGGTGGGGGGGGGGGGGGGTGGGGGGGGGGGGGGGTGGGGGGGGGGGGGGGTGGGGGGGGGGGGGGGTGGGGGGGGGGGGGGGTGGGGGGGGGGGGGGGTGGGGGGGGGGGGGGGTGGGGGGGGGGGGGGGTGGGGGGGGGGGGGGGTGGGGGGGGGGGGGGGTGGGGGGGGGGGGGGGTGGGGGGGGGGGGGGGTGGGGGGGGGGGGGGGTGGGGGGGGGGGGGGGTGGGGGGGGGGGGGGGTGGGGGGGGGGGGGGGTGGGGGGGGGGGGGGGTGGGGGGGGGGGGGGGTGGGGGGGGGGGGGGGTGGGGGGGGGGGGGGGTGGGGGGGGGGGGGGGTGGGGGGGGGGGGGGGTGGGGGGGGGGGGGGGTGGGGGGGGGGGGGGGTGGGGGGGGGGGGGGGTGGGGGGGGGGGGGGGTGGGGGGGGGGGGGGGTGGGGGGGGGGGGGGGTGGGGGGGGGGGGGGGTGGGGGGGGGGGGGGGTGGGGGGGGGGGGGGGTGGGGGGGGGGGGGGGTGGGGGGGGGGGGGGGTGGGGGGGGGGGGGGGTGGGGGGGGGGGGGGGTGGGGGGGGGGGGGGGTGGGGGGGGGGGGGGGTGGGGGGGGGGGGGGGTGGGGGGGGGGGGGGGTGGGGGGGGGGGGGGGTGGGGGGGGGGGGGGGTGGGGGGGGGGGGGGGTGGGGGGGGGGGGGGGTGGGGGGGGGGGGGGGTGGGGGGGGGGGGGGGTGGGGGGGGGGGGGGGTGGGGGGGGGGGGGGGTGGGGGGGGGGGGGGGTGGGGGGGGGGGGGGGTGGGGGGGGGGGGGGGTGGGGGGGGGGGGGGGTGGGGGGGGGGGGGGGTGGGGGGGGGGGGGGGTGGGGGGGGGGGGGGGTGGGGGGGGGGGGGGGTGGGGGGGGGGGGGGGTGGGGGGGGGGGGGGGTGGGGGGGGGGGGGGGTGGGGGGGGGGGGGGGTGGGGGGGGGGGGGGGTGGGGGGGGGGGGGGGTGGGGGGGGGGGGGGGTGGGGGGGGGGGGGGGTGGGGGGGGGGGGGGGTGGGGGGGGGGGGGGGTGGGGGGGGGGGGGGGTGGGGGGGGGGGGGGGTGGGGGGGGGGGGGGGTGGGGGGGGGGGGGGGTGGGGGGGGGGGGGGGTGGGGGGGGGGGGGGGTGGGGGGGGGGGGGGGTGGGGGGGGGGGGGGGTGGGGGGGGGGGGGGGTGGGGGGGGGGGGGGGTGGGGGGGGGGGGGGGTGGGGGGGGGGGGGGGTGGGGGGGGGGGGGGGTGGGGGGGGGGGGGGGTGGGGGGGGGGGGGGGTGGGGGGGGGGGGGGGTGGGGGGGGGGGGGGGTGGGGGGGGGGGGGGGTGGGGGGGGGGGGGGGTGGGGGGGGGGGGGGGTGGGGGGGGGGGGGGGTGGGGGGGGGGGGGGGTGGGGGGGGGGGGGGGTGGGGGGGGGGGGGGGTGGGGGGGGGGGGGGGTGGGGGGGGGGGGGGGTGGGGGGGGGGGGGGGTGGGGGGGGGGGGGGGTGGGGGGGGGGGGGGGTGGGGGGGGGGGGGGGTGGGGGGGGGGGGGGGTGGGGGGGGGGGGGGGTGGGGGGGGGGGGGGGTGGGGGGGGGGGGGGGTGGGGGGGGGGGGGGGTGGGGGGGGGGGGGGGTGGGGGGGGGGGGGGGTGGGGGGGGGGGGGGGTGGGGGGGGGGGGGGGTGGGGGGGGGGGGGGGTGGGGGGGGGGGGGGGTGGGGGGGGGGGGGGGTGGGGGGGGGGGGGGGTGGGGGGGGGGGGGGGTGGGGGGGGGGGGGGGTGGGGGGGGGGGGGGGTGGGGGGGGGGGGGGGTGGGGGGGGGGGGGGGTGGGGGGGGGGGGGGGTGGGGGGGGGGGGGGGTGGGGGGGGGGGGGGGTGGGGGGGGGGGGGGGTGGGGGGGGGGGGGGGTGGGGGGGGGGGGGGGTGGGGGGGGGGGGGGGTGGGGGGGGGGGGGGGTGGGGGGGGGGGGGGGTGGGGGGGGGGGGGGGTGGGGGGGGGGGGGGGTGGGGGGGGGGGGGGGTGGGGGGGGGGGGGGGTGGGGGGGGGGGGGGGTGGGGGGGGGGGGGGGTGGGGGGGGGGGGGGGTGGGGGGGGGGGGGGGTGGGGGGGGGGGGGGGTGGGGGGGGGGGGGGGTGGGGGGGGGGGGGGGTGGGGGGGGGGGGGGGTGGGGGGGGGGGGGGGTGGGGGGGGGGGGGGGTGGGGGGGGGGGGGGGTGGGGGGGGGGGGGGGTGGGGGGGGGGGGGGGTGGGGGGGGGGGGGGGTGGGGGGGGGGGGGGGTGGGGGGGGGGGGGGGTGGGGGGGGGGGGGGGTGGGGGGGGGGGGGGGTGGGGGGGGGGGGGGGTGGGGGGGGGGGGGGGTGGGGGGGGGGGGGGGTGGGGGGGGGGGGGGGTGGGGGGGGGGGGGGGTGGGGGGGGGGGGGGGTGGGGGGGGGGGGGGGTGGGGGGGGGGGGGGGTGGGGGGGGGGGGGGGTGGGGGGGGGGGGGGGTGGGGGGGGGGGGGGGTGGGGGGGGGGGGGGGTGGGGGGGGGGGGGGGTGGGGGGGGGGGGGGGTGGGGGGGGGGGGGGGTGGGGGGGGGGGGGGGTGGGGGGGGGGGGGGGTGGGGGGGGGGGGGGGTGGGGGGGGGGGGGGGTGGGGGGGGGGGGGGGTGGGGGGGGGGGGGGGTGGGGGGGGGGGGGGGTGGGGGGGGGGGGGGGTGGGGGGGGGGGGGGGTGGGGGGGGGGGGGGGTGGGGGGGGGGGGGGGTGGGGGGGGGGGGGGGTGGGGGGGGGGGGGGGTGGGGGGGGGGGGGGGTGGGGGGGGGGGGGGGTGGGGGGGGGGGGGGGTGGGGGGGGGGGGGGGTGGGGGGGGGGGGGTGTGGTGGGGGGGGCTGCGGGGTTGGGGGGGAGGAAGGGGTGGGGGGGTGGAGGGGGGGGTGGTGCGGGGGGGGGGGGGTGGGGGGGGGGGGGTGGGTGTGAGGGGGGGATGGGGGGGGGGGACAGCATGGCCAATTGGCCATGCTGGCAGGGGCTGATGGGAATTGCAGTCCATAACATCTGGAGTGCCAAAGGTTCGCCACCACTGCCCTACAACCTTTCCCTGGATATCCTTCCAGACCAGTTGCTCCCCTTGAACCCGCTGCAGCTACCAACTGCGGGAGAGCCATCAAACAAGGAACTCATATTTAAATGGTCTGTAAGTTCCTTATGCCCAGGGCTGTGTATTGAGGCAGCCGCATTGAAATTCTTCCGCTCGCCCTTTCCAATAAAGCTTAAATGAGTGCGATGAAGGGTGGCGAGATTTTGACAGACAAGGCCCCTCCAGATACTTGCTAGGTGTGGCCACCAAGGAGAAGAGCAAATTATGTGCCCTTCAAAATGGAAGTTTCTGTCATTCTTCTCCTTTAGTTTCTTCTGAAGCAGGAACCTTCCGGTCAGAATTTAAAACATCTCCCCTTGGAACAACATTGCTTTAAAAATAAAAACGACTGGGGGAAATGTCTATAATTTTGAGGCGGCGGCACCATGGATAGGTTCTCTCTAGGTTTGCCTGGTCTGTTGCCTCATAACCTAGATTAGCAGCGGTGGCGTAGTGGCTAAGAGCAGTGGCTAAGAGCAGGTGCACTCTGATCTGGGAGTGTTCCAGGTTTGATTCCCAGCTCTGCCGCTCGAGTTGTGGAGGCTTATCTGGGGAATTCAGATTAGCCTGTGCACTCCCACTCACGCCAGCTGCGTGGGCTGGGGTCACTTGTGCCTTTGGCGGAGTTCTCTCAGCCCCTGCCCCACCCCCACAGGGTAAGCTTCTGTTGTGAGGGGGGAAGGGCAAAATGATTGTAAGCCCCTTTGAGTCTCCTACAGGAGAGAAAGGGGGGAAATGTAAATCCAAACTCTTCTCCTCTTCTTCTCCTCAGAGCTGGGAAGTTAAGCACCTGGGGAGGAGACCACCAAGGGCGGATCTGCTGCGTATAGCAGACACCAATTAAAAAAACATTTCAGCCTTAAGAATAATTTTCAAGGGAGATTCACAAATTTCTGTGTTCTGGCCAACTCTGCTCACCTTTGGTCGAGTCGGTTGTGGCTCGATAACACACAGTCACGATTGCCGAAAATTCGCTGGATTCGTATTCGGCAATGCCAAGATCCGGATGGGAGAAATATTCACCGGGAAGAGTGGGTTGAGGGAAAGGGGGAAAGGAGACATCAGAGTGTGAGCTTTTGAACCACCCAGAGCCTTGCAAAAAAGAAAGAAAGAACTCCAATAATGAATACCCAAATTAGGCTAAATGTCGACAATTTAATTACAATCCAGTATCGAGGCAGCTGCATTCCCCTCCGTGAGCGAGCAAAGCATTGATTTTCGTGGCGTTTCGGTGCCGAATAGAGGTCATTTAACAAGGGTGTCCTTTTCTTTATCGCTTTCTTATTTATAAGCCTGTCAAGATATCTCTTTCTCAATCTGTAATTAGTATAGAGGGCCTGTAATATAGGAGCAGCTCGAGTTCATCTGGCAAAGCACGCCGATGGGGAAACCGTCTCTCTACTTTTTGCCCGTGAAGGCAACTTGGACAAGCTCTGCTTCTGTTGTTGACCTGATTAGTTTGCTACACGTTTAAGGGCACACCCTTGGCACGGGCAAAGTGTGGAAACTGGCAAGTTGATAGCAACAGAGTGGATTCTGGGTGCCAAATAAACCCAGCTAATTAGCCAAAAGCGACTCTTTGGAAAATATTATATGCCCTCAAAATGCTGAATGCCACTTCGTGCAGGATGTGAAAAAATGGCCAAAGCACATCCGGCAGCAGCTTGAAATCCAGATTGCGCCTCAATTTTCGGTCTTGCCAACTCAGTTATAACTTTTTCAAGAACTGAGCTGAGGATTGGCAGGAATTAACTGGAGAGCTGCAGGGGCACAGCATTGCAGTAGAAAATTTTTTAAAAACCTTATTTACTTACGGGGCGTTTTTACTTTTGAAAACTTTTCATACAGAAGAATTGTTGTAGGAGGGTTTTGAAAAGAAACGTTCCCAGGCTGGAAATGAAACACTTTCAGAATGTAAGTGGGGGAGGGGGAGAATGTAGAAATCCATGGAGGAAATATTTTATTTCCTGCCTTACAACGTTTCAAAAGGTTTGGGCGGAGAGGGCCAGAGATGCATTATTTCTTCTGGTTCTCAAGCCGAGAGATGCCTTTTTTAGCATCTGCCGAACTTCTTTAACTGGGCACCTCTCGGATTGAACCTGGGACTTTCTAGGTCAGTGGTGGCGAACCTTTGACACTCCAGATGTTATGGACTACAATTCCCATCAGCTCCTGCCAGCATGGCCAATTGGCCATGCTGGCAGGGGCTGATGGGATTTGTAGTCCATAACATCTGTGTCAGGCCCATGCCTGTCAGTGTGTAGATGTCTCAGTGTGTAGATGTCTTGCTGTGTAGAGATGGCAAATGTTTCCTGTAAATGCTTTCCGGCTTCCCCCTCCCCTCCCTGGCAATTTCCCGGCGCCAGCCCTCCTGCGAGAAGGTGCGAACGTTCCCAGGGCTCTTGAAGCTCCGTAGTGCAAATGTCATGCTCTCTCTCTGAAGTCCATTTGGTGGGAATCAAATGCGGGGGGAATTGAAGGATATAATTGCGGGATCTAAGCAGAAAGCTTAGATTCAGCTTTATCTGTTACTCTACGCGTTGTAGAAATAAACTGCTTTGGGACTTTCCTACGGTCTCTGTTATTTCCACGTTCGAGAGCCTGACAATCTGGAGTGTCAAAGGTTCGCCACCACGGTTCTAGGTGTTAAGTGTAGGTTTACCAAGTGCCTGCTTACATTCCCACTGTTGCTGATGTTCGTGGTGGAGAAAAAGCATTACACTCTAGGAATACCCTCCAGAAGGCCAATGGGCATGTTCCCAAACTAAGCACTAAACACGTGCCCGCGTTACTGTATGCTGACGACACCGTTCTTCTTTCCCACACTAAAGTTGGTCTCACTCGTCTCTTAAATTGCTGTGCTGAATATTGTAAGAGGAACGAACTGGTAATTAACTATGAAAAAACCAAAATAATGGTCTTCGCTAGAAGACCCCCTAGTCATACATGGACCATCAATAACAGACCCATAGAACAAGTTAACCAGTTCAAATATTTGGGCATAACTCTTACTAGCAACCTTAATTGGGCAGTACATAGGAAATTAGCACTCGCTGCAGCTAACAACAAAGTTCCCTAGCAATTCAGCGTGTCTTTTTCACTGTGGGCCACCAGTATCATACCATCAGCATTGAAGGTGTTCAATGCCAAATGCGGCTCTCAGCTCCCTCTTAGCGGGGAGCAACCTGGTCAGATCGGAGCTATAAACAAAAATATGTTCACAGCCCAACCTCGCTTTCTTCCACAAAATGCGGCCTACCAAATTTGTGCTCTGCCATAAGCCCCCCCCATGTTTAGGAACTCGGTAAATAATATCATATGCCACGCATGGCCCGGCCGGAGAACTGAACCATACCGGCTACGTATCCACTATTTGCAGGATCACTCCAGTTTGTTACACCTCTCATGCTTCCCGACTATGCAAATTTTAGGTGGCTGGAAACTAGTTGAGGTGTGGAAAAAATCAACACTCTTGGTCTTTCATTAGAGTCATTAGTCCCTCTTTCCCTATCATCAGAAGCATATAGCTGCTTTGAAAACTAAGCTATTAGAACAAGAGTATCGGGATATGATAACAGCTGCGATGAAAACGTTGTTCTCCCCTGATCCTTTCTTATTCCAATTGAACAAGGACACATGGCCACCATTTGCCAGTGGATCACCAACCCTCAATCACCAAGCGCTTTACAACCGGCCAGATTCAATCTACTGCCTTCTATGCTGCTCTATGGCCGATATCAACAAATTGATAAACACAGGACACTATGTCCATGCAATATGGGGCAGGTGGAGACAATCGATCATACCCTCTTTCATTGTGTATGGCCTTTAAAAAAAATCAGAATGTCACAATTCGTACCTTATCCCATTTCTGTATAACAATCTAACTGATGCTCTTAAGATACCTATGCTTTTGAACAACATGGGATCCCACAGTGTGTGAGAATGTAGCAAAATTTCTGCTAACAATAATAGACGTAAGTCTAGATGAATACCAACCAATGTCTATGTATTATGACCACATATAGCCAGCAGTAATTTTGCTAGCTTCTGTCAGTATCCGATGACGTTTAAGTGAGTTAACTTAGCTGAAGGAATGTCCTATAGTTACAGAAGGACCATGTATATATTTTAGTATTTAGTATTTTAGTACCAGTGTCTATAATTGTGAGCAATAATGGGCAAATTTTGTATGCTGATTTTGTATGTTTATTTTATGCCAATAAAGGCTTGTGATTTACACTCTAGGAATCCATCCAAAGTCTATGGTGGTTTTTTAAAAAAACAACAACAACAAAGTGCTGTCAAGTAGCAACTGACCCATAATAAAACTTCAAGGGGTTTTCAAGGCAAGAGCTGTTCAGAGGTGGCCGGTCTCTGAGTAGGACTTAGAGAGTTCAGAGAAAACTGTGACTAGCCCAAGGTCACCCATTTTTTCATTTTTCATTTCATTTCACATTAAATTTATATCCCGCCCTCCCCTGGAGGGCTCAGGGCGGCAAACAACAGTAGTGAACAAACAATAAAGCCTAAACAATAAATAAACAGCAACAATAATAAATCAATATCAACAGCATAATAATGCATCACAATGATATACTATAAACAATAACCAATTTCATCAGCTAACCCAGCAGGCTTTGTGTGGAGGAGTGGGTTCTCCAAGATTGGAGGTGGTTTGCCATCACAGGCCTCTGAGTGGGACTGAGAGAGCTCAGAGAGAACCGTGACTGGTCCAAGGTCAGCTGACAGGTTTCAGTTGGAGCTGTGGGGAATCAAACACGGTTCTCCAGATCAGAGTCCACCACTCGAAACCACTGTATCAAACTGGCCATCACCCTGAGAGGTTTTCCAAGCAAGAGATGAGCAGAGGTGGTTTGCATTTGTCTGCCTCTGCCGAGCAGTTCTAGCCTTTGAAGTGCTAACCATGGCTGGCCCATCCTGATGAGCTCAAGACTAATCTGGCTGTTCAGGCTCTATGGTTTTTACCACAGAGATTTATAGGGGCTCCTTAAAGCATCCTCCAAAAGTGACATCACTTCCAGGTCAGATGCTATCCTCCCAATCGTAGAAATCTCTCGAGCCTGCAGGGAAAGGCTAAGTTCAGCCTGTGTTCTGTCTCTGAGTCAGAGTTCCTACGTTTTTCAGAGAGAAATTTGCACTCTCGTAGGCCGCAAAAACAATAACCGCAGAATGATAAGCAGGTGATTCTGGAGTCTGACGGGGACGCAAAAATACTGGCAGATGGAAATCCATAAATGCCGAATGAGAATGCAGAAAAAGCAGGTGCGACTAATTCCTTCAAGCTGCAAAAGACGAATTAATCTGAGGGGCGTTGGTTCCCGCACCCCTCTTTAACGATGCCGTCACGGTTCAAGAACAGAGCAAACTGTTGTCTGGCTGCGTGTAAAAAATTGAGATAACGTGTTGGCTCCCTTCAAAGGTGCCCTGCATCATTCCTCAATAATTCCCTTTCCAGAAGAAGAAGAAGAAGAAGAAGAAGAAGAAGAAGAAGAAGAAGAAGAAGAAGAAGAAGAAGAAGAAGAAGAAGAAGAAGAAGAAGAAGAAGAAGAAGAAGAAAAAGAAGAAGAAGAAGAAGAAGAAGAAGAAGAAGAAGAAGAGGAAGAAGAGGAAGAAGAAGAAGAGGAAGAGGAAGAGGAGGAGGAGGAGGAGGAGGAGTTTGGATTTATATCCCCCCTTTCTCTCCTGTAGGAGACTCAAAGGGGCTTACAATCTCCTTGCCCTTCCCCCCTCACAACAAACACCCTGTGAGGTAGGTGGGGCGGAGAGAGCTCTGAGAAGCTGTGACTAGCCCAAGGTCACCCAGCTGGCGTGTGTGGGAGTGCACAGGCTGATCCGAATTCCCCAGATAAGCCTCCACAGCTCAGGTGGCAGAGCGGGGAATCAAACCCAGTTCCTCCAGATTAGAATGCACCTTTGCTCTTAACCACTACGCCACAGCTGCTCACAGGTGCACGGACTCCTTTCAAAAGACTTCTTGGGGCCCTGGTGTCCTCTGTCATGGAAGGGAAGGTTTTGACCAGGCGTGGTCAAAAACTGCCCCTTGTATTTCCTTGCCTTTTTCATCTATTGGAAAAGCACTCACTTTTCTGAGAAGTTTGCAGTGTCCCTTGCGGGAAAAAAAAAGTCCGCTTGTTCTTTTATTAGCACTCTGGGTTAACTTCATTGCCCTTCGCTAACGTCCTCAGCGTGACGGCAGCTCAATCTCGATGTGATCCCTGATTGTTTGTGACGAATCCTGCAAGTCGTTTCTCGACCCTCCATTGGGCGCTTGTCCTCTGCCTTGGTCAGAGAGCCTTATTCATTTCCACTGCAGCTTAAATAAATACGTAGAGTTCTCACTCCCTGGTGTCCTTGCATCTCAATCACTATGTGATCCCTGATTGTTTGTGACGAGTCCTGCAAGTGGTTTCTTGACTCTCCGCTGTATACTTGGCCTCTGCCTTGGTCAGAGAGCCTTGTTCATTTTCACTGCAGCTTAAATAAATATGCTTCTCACTTTCTGGTGTCCCTGGCTGGGCTTTTGGGCTTCAGTGTCTGTAACTTCAATGTTGCTAAAATGGTTAACATAAGAACATAAGAACATAAGGAAGAGCCTGCTGGATCAGACCAGAGTCCATCTAGTCCAGCACTCTGCTACTCGCAGTGGCCCACCAGGTGCCTTTGGGAGCTCACAGGCAGGAGGTGAAAGCAATGGCCTTAAGAACATAAGAAAGAGCCTGCTGGATCAGACCAGAGTCCATCTAGTCCAGCTCTCTGCTACTCGCAGTGGCCCACCAGGTGCCTTTGGGAGCTCACAGGCAGGAAGTGAAAGCAATGGCCTTAAAAGAACATAGAAAAGAGCCTGCTGGATCAGACCAGGATCCATCTACTGGTCCAGCTCTCTGCTGCCTACGCAGTGCCCTGGGTGCAGCACAGGGAGCTCACAGGCAGTGAGGTAGAAAGCAGTAATGGCTCCTTAAGAACATAAGAAAGAGCCTGCTGGATCAGACCAGAGTCCATCTAGTCCAGCTCTCTGCTACTCGCAGTGGCCCACCAGGTGCCTTTGGGAGCTCACAGGCAGGAAGTGAAAGCAATGGCCTTAAGAACATAAGAAAGAGCCTGCTGGATCAGACCAGAGTCCATCTAGTCCAGCTCTCTGCTACTGCAGTGCCCCTGCTTGGAGGTGCCTTTGGGGAGCTCACAGGCAGGAGGAGTGAAAGCAATGGCCTTAAGAACATAAGAAAGGAGCCTGCTGGATGGATCGGGCAAGAGTCCACCTAGTCCAGCTCTCTGCTACTGCAGTGCCCCACCAGGTGCCTTTGGGAGCTCACAGGCAGGAGGTGAAAGCAATGGCCTTAAGAACATAGGGAGAGCCTGCTGGATCAGACCAGAGTCCATCTAGTCCAGCTCTCTGCTACTCGCAGTGCCCCACCAGGTGCCTTTGGGACTCACAGGCAGGAAGTGGCATGGCCTAAGAACATAAGGAAGAGCCTGCTGGATCAGACCAGAGTCCATCTAGTCCAGCTCTCTGCTACTCGCAGTGCCCCACCAGGTGCCTTTGGGAGCTCACAGGCAGGAGGTGAAAGCAATGGCGCCAGGAGCATAAGAAGAGCCTGCTGGATCAGACCAGAGTCCATCTAGTCCAGCACTCTGCTACTCACAGGGGCCCACCAGGTGCCATTGGGAGCTCACAGGCAGGAGGTGAAAGCAATGGCCTTCTGCTGCTGCTGCTGCTCCCGAGCACCTGGTCTGCTAAGGCATTTGCAATCTGAGATCAAGGGAGGCATCAAGATTGGTAGCCACAAGATCGACTTCTCCTCCATAAAATCTGTCCAAGCCCTTTTTAAAGCTATCTAGGTTAGTGGCCAATATCCCACCACACTCCTGTGGCAGCAGATTCCGAAACCACCAATCACCACCCGCGTTGCGTGAAGAAGTGTTTCCCTTTCCCCATGAGTCCTAATTCTTCCCCAGCATTTTCTAATGGATGCCCCTGGTTCTAGTAGGTATTGTGAGAAAGAGAAAAAAATTTCTGCCTCTGTGTCAACATTTTCTACCCCATGCCATAATTTTGCCTTAGACTTCAATCATATCCCCCCCTCAGACGTCTCCTCTCCAAACTAAAGAGTCCCGAACGCTGCAGCCTCTCCTCATAAGGAAGATCCTTCAATCCTTCAATCATCCTCGTTGCCCTTCTCTGCACTTTTTCTATCTCTTCGATATCCTTTTTGAGATGTGGCGAGCTCAGAACTCGGACACAGAGGACTCCAGAGTCGCTTGGTCGCACTGCGTGCTTTATATAAGGGCATGACAATCCTTGCAATTTTATTCCATAGTGCCATGACACCAACTCATTCATTGTGTGATCTCTAACTGCCTATGGTTATACATGGTTATGTTTACAAGTGTTCCAGGGAAGGAGGAGAAGGAGGAGGAGGAGAAAAAGAAGGAGAAGGTGTTGGAGGAGGAGAAGTAGAAGTCGAAGACACAGCTTCTCTACCACAAGAAGAGTCAAAGCATCTTTCAATCTCTTTCCCCTCCCTACAACAGACACCTTAGGACAGGGGTGGGCAATTATTTTTTTCCATGGGGCCGCATAAGAAACAGAAAATATTGTGGAGGGCCAGGTCAATAGGCAGGGGGGCGAGGCGCTTTTGAAAGCCCCGCAGAAGCCGGCAGCCAAGGCAACCGGCTTCTGCGGGGCTTTCAAAGGCGCCTCGCTCCCCAGCACGGCAGGGGGGCTAGTCAGGGTCATCCCGCGGGCCGGCTGTGGCCCGCGGGCCGTATAATGCCCAGGTCTGCCTTAGGAGGTAGGTGGAGCTACAAGAGTTCAGAGAGAACTGTGACTAGCCCAAGGTCACCCACCAGGTTCCACATGGAGGAGTGGAGAAACAAACCCATTCACCATATTAGAGTCCCCCTGATCCTAAACACTACGTCACGCTGGTTCTTCAAATTAGAGTCTGAAGCTCTTAACCACGATGCCAAATGGGGAAATTGTGCTTTAAGTGACAACAGCCAGACTAAATAATGGCACTAAATGGGATTGGGAGAAAACATGGGGCATTTATACCATCAAAGTGTTTAGGGAGAGAATGTATTGTTTCCGGTAGCTATTCTGTTGAAGAATATGTGGCCAAGTCTTAAGAGAACAGGAGCGTTTCCCCATTTTCTTTTCGGATGCGAGCTCATCAAATTGAAACATCAGATGAGGCATATGCGAGTGGAATTTTATTTTTATATGCCAGCCAGAGGCCTCATCTGAACTCCCTTTGTATGCCGTTGGCAGCCGGTGATAATATGTCTCGTTGCCTCGACGGCATCCGTCATATTCTTACGGCCTGTGACTCGTCAACTTAAAAGGCTTTGTGATGATGGAAATTACCTTTCCTCTCTTTAAAAAAACATCAATCCATCACTTTGTAGCAAGAGTTGCTGAAGGTACCTTGATAAATCCATAAGGCGCCATGACATCCGTTCATTCATTATGTGATCCCTGATTGGCTGAGATTAGCTTTATGGTTATTTTAAGATATCCATCACTTTTCACCTACTGAAGGTGCCTTGATGTTGTTTCAGAGAACCCACCGTGCCGTGACATCACTTCCTTCACCGTGCGACCCCTGATTGGCTGGGATTGATTTTACGAGTCCTTCGTGTCATCCGTCACTTGGCACCGACAGCTACCGAGAAGGCCTGTAAAGTGGATGAGGCTCCTGGTATATACAGCGTGTGACTCCAGCGTCTAAACTTACCAACATGCGTTTTTATTCCAAAGACTCTAAGGCATTTTAAGAGTCACATTTTGACCCGAAGCCTTTGTCAAAAAAAAACAAACTCAGAAGAAGCCGCAGGGCATGTGAGAAAGGAAGAATCAAAACATGATTATTTCTTCCCTCCCCGTCCTATCAGAGAGAGTGAAGCAAAGAATCATGTCCAAAGCAAGATCAAAAGACACTTCTACTGGTCAGGAAAGATAATTTCCAGATCACAGGCTGACGGGGCTGCCCCTCAGTCCTTGAGACGACTGTGATGAGTGGCGTATCGCCCTGGGTTGCAAGTATACAAGACTTCTGTGTGATAACAAAGCTGTCAATGTCCTTATGAAAGTCTACGCTGTCTGTGGAGTGTCCCTAGAGAGGAAAACAATGACCCACTCTTCACTGATCTTCCAACACTTGAGACATTCTGGGCTTCTGCAGGAAATGTAGAAGTGCCCTTTAAGGATTCTCCCAGGTGAAATGGAACCACTTGTGCGCGAGGGCTCCCACGCAGCTTGGAGAACATCTCAATGACCCAGCTGCATGGCTGAAGTCTATTCTATGGGCCTGCTTTTTAAAAAAAAATGGAGACAGGGCAAAGCAGGAAGAAGAAGAAGAAGAAGAAGAAGAAGAAGAAGAAGAAGAAGAAGAAGAAGAAGAAGAAGAAGAAGAAGAAGAAGAAGAAGAAGAAGAAGAAGGAGGAGGAGGAGGAGGAGGAGGAGGAGGAGGAGGAGGGGTTGGATTTATATCCCCCCTTTCTCTCCTGTAGGAGACTCAAAGGGGCTTACAATCTCCTTGCCCTTCCCCCCTCACAACAAACACCCTGTGAGGTAGGTGGGGCTGAGAGAGCTCCGAGAAGCTGTGACTAGCCCAAGGTCACCCAGCTGGCGTGGGTGGGAGTGTACAGGCTAATCTGAATTCCCCAGAGAAGCCTCCACTGCTCAAGTGGTAGAGCGGGGAATCAAACACAGTTCCTCCAGATTAGAATGCACCTGCTTTTAACCACTATGCCACTGAAGAGGAGGAGGAGGAGACTGGGCACCACTGAGAAATACATCTATTAATCTAAAATCCTGAAACAGAATGGTGCGATTAGTTTCTCAACAAATGTATTTATGTATTTTCAATATTTTGTCCCTCCCCCTTTTTTCCATCAGGAAGACTGTCTCTGTTGAGGCATTTCAAGTTTTGGACAAGGGGATAAATACAGTGGGTTTGTTTTTTGTTTTACCATCATTCAAGTGCGACGGAAGGACGAATTGCAGTACATTTTTAATACATATAAAACAAGTCACCAAATGGGTCTGGAAGAGACATCCTTCCCTGGGCTGAAGCTCACTGCAAAGAGGGAAATTGCTGCTGAGAAACACCAGCCTTTTTTTCTAATCTCCCCCCTGGGCCCAAGAAATTTGTTTGAGGAGCGAGCAAGCTGTTAAAAGAAACAGCTTCTCCGTGGATTCTTTGGTCCTGCAGTTACTGTAGCTACAGGAGGATGAAATTCTCTGGAGAGGAAGCAACGCTGACCCGGGAGCTTTGCGGAGGGACAAGATGGAGATTTATAAGAACTCAGCAAGGCAGAGAGATCTTTATTTATTTATTGAGGGGTTTTATTTGCTGCCTCTCCAGAGAGCTGCCCCGGGGCAGTTCTCAAACAAAAACAAGACCGTAAAAAGGGACGTAAATTATCGATATTAAAACAAGCCATCGAGCATCCTGAAAAGAAATATCCACAAAACAATTCTCAGGCTAGAAACAGGTCATAAAACGGCAGGAAAGTTATTTTTAAACAACCGTTTTGCGAAAAGGGCACGGTTAATATTGTTACAACCGGGCACCTGACAGACAGTGAGGGAGGCACCGGGTGAGACCTAACGCAGAGGGCATTCCAAAGGCAAGGGGCCTGCACTGACAAGGCCCTGTCTGTATTCCGTTTTTGCACACATTCCAGCAATTAATCAGTTTTCAAGAGGATAGCCCAGATATTCTCTTGGGTCCTCGTGACTCATCTAGCTTCTCTTATCTTATTGTTGGAACTCGAGAAAAGCAGTCAATTCTTTGCTTTTCTCATACCGTCTCTGGATCCATTTGGGGGCATCAACATTGGCCAATGGGCCATTCATAGTGAGGGTGTTTGGGGTTCTGGATCCTTGATAAGTGGAGACTCATCTGGTGAACCAGATGTGTTTCCGCACTCCTACATTCCGGCTGGGTGACCTTGGGCTAGTCACAGCTTCTCGGAGCTCTCTCAGCCCCACCTACCTCACAGGGTGTTTGTTGTGGGGGAGGAAGGGAAAGGAGATTGTCAGCTGCTTTGAGTCTCCTTACAGGAGGGGAAAAGGGGAGATATAAATCCAAACTACTACTCCTCCCCACCCTCCTCCTCCTCCTCCTCCTCCTCCTTCTTCTACTTCTACTTCTTCTTCTACTACTACTACTACTACTACTACTACTACTACTACTACTACTACTACTACTACACCCCCCCACTTTCATGGGGCCTCTTTTCTTTTCTCCATGAAACACTGATCATTTTTTTCTCCAGCACCCAATTTTCTGGGACATCCCTTTAACACTTGTCACTGCCACCCACCCCTGAAACCCTAACCAGTTCCTCCCTGATTCTCTTCGTCAGCTCTTCTATGCTTCGTGTAAGTGGGTTCATTGCTTTAAATCTGTTTCTTGTTTTCCTATTTTTATTCTTGAGTAAAACCATCTTTTTAATGATACAGCCACCTGCTCGTTTGTGGCTTTTCACCGCGATTATCCCAGTGATGGCGAACCTTTGGCACTCCAGATGTTATGGACCACAATTCCCATCAGAAGAAGAAGAGAAGAAGAGTTTGGATTTATATCCCCCCTTTCTCTCCTGTCGGAGACTCAAAGGGGCTTACAATCTCCTTGCCCTTCCCCCCTCACAACAAACACCCTGTGAGGTAGGTGGGGCTGAGAGAGCTCTGAGAAGCTGTGACTAGCCCAAGGTCACCCAGCTGGCGTGTGTGGGAGTGTACAGGCTAATCTGAATTCCCCAGATAAGCCTCCACAGCTCAGGCGGCAGAGCTGGGAATCAAACCCGGTTCCTCCAGATTAGATACACGAGCTCTTTTAACCTCCTACGCCACTGCTGCTCCAATTGGCCATGCTGGAAGGGGCTGATGGGAATTGTAGTCCATAACATTTGGAGTGCCAAAGATTCGCCACCACGGACATAGGTGATCAATCCCAGCTACCCCCTCTCCAGGTAATTCCCCTGACTGAAGTGGAGACTGTCAACTTAGTGTAACATAACCACTACACCACTGCTTAAAATCTATTTCTTCTTTTCCTATTTTTATTCTTTAGTGAAACCTTATTTTTAACGATACAATTGCCTGCTCGTTTGCGGCTTTTCACCCTGGATTATCCCAGTATACCTCTGAAGATGCCAGCCACAGATGCAGGCGAAACGTCAGGAGAAAATGCTACTAGAACACAGCCATACAACCCAGAAACCACAGAACACCCAGAGGTGGGATCCAGCAGGTTCTCACCAGTTCCCGAGAGTGGGTTACTAATTATTCGCGTGTGCCGAGAGGGGGTTACTAATTGGGTCCGCTTTTCCATCTCCACGCCCTTGCCTCCCCAAGAGGCATCCTGCCTTTGAACGTGAAGGTTCCATATAGCAATTGCGACTAATAATGTAACTCCCTGAACTGGGTTAATCCCTTTCAGGTACTGCAATTCATGGATTCTCAGCCTTTTGTACCTTTTATCTCACCGGTCTCTATCAAAGAACCTGTGTGTTTCGCCATTGCTGTGTTCAGATTTGTGAGTTGGGGCATTTTCTATAATGTGATGATGATTTAGAAATGACCTGGGGCAAAAAAAAATGGGGGGGGGTCGTGGTGGGGTGGCTGCCCATGGGGGGGCATCCAACTCAGGTTTTGCCCAGGGCTCAGGTTTGCCTAGGTACGCCTCTGCCCCCTTTGCTGAAGGGGGGGGGGCTGGTGAGGGAACCTGTTACTAAAATTTTTGGATCCCACCACTGAGAACACCCCAATGATTCTGGCCATGAAAGCCTTCGACAATACATTATCCCAGTTTACATAGGTTGTCAATCCCAGCAACCCCCCTCTCCAGCTAATTCCCCTGACATGTGGAGACTGTCTAGTGTAACATAAACACTACACCATTGGCTCTATATGGTCCTGTTACACCAATTTTGAACCATTTGTGATGGTTACCAGAATCTGAGCATCCTGTTCAACATATTGTCGCAGGCTTTCTCAGTCAGAATCAGCCTCCTGTCGTGAGTTTTCTGGTCTGTACGGCCATGTTCTGGTAGTTTTTGCTCCGAACATTTCGCCCGCATGTAGGGCTGGTGTCTTCAAGGGCACGTCATGGTGAGATGTGTTTCTCTGCAAGGCACAGACTGTCAGTTTTCTCCCCGCTTATCATCCGATTGCTTCCACATCTGCCTTCTCATCAAAGTTCGCTTCCCTGCTTCTTTCCCCTGAAAGATCTCTGTGTGCTAGCGGATAATTCAGTGCTGACCTTGCAGACGACTCCGCTCAAATATAAAATGCCAGACATGTCGAGACAGGGGACACTTCGCGGTTCCCAGGGCCCTAGGAAAAGCCCAAGATTCCTGCCACTTCCTCTGAAGCCAACCAGCTATTTGTCTATCAACACTGTGCCGTTTCGGCCGGGCAGAAATGCACCTGTCATAATATTGAAACCGTGCCTGTCGGTTCCCTTCTGTTCGGGCTGCCCATTTCCAATCTTGTTGCGAAGAAGCATTACTCCGCCGACAGCAGCGAAGCCGAGAGCCACATTATTGTCAAACAGCCAACGCTTGCCGAGAGACCCGCCGCACGGCTCCGTAATAGCAGATATATATGTTCGGTTACTGCATAATGTTCCAGAGGAGATTTGCTTGGCTCTTTGACGGCACCGCGCCGCTAATTTAGATCAAACCGTAACGTCCCTAAAAACGGGAGTCTGTCTCTCTTTCCCGAGTCATCTGACAACTGCAACTTCCCCTAAATGTTTGTTTTATGTTTACATGCCGGCGTGTTGACACTTCATCACGATTCCAGGGAGCAAGCCTGCTTAAGAGCCAGCATTATGCAGCTGACTTTTTTATATATAAAAAAGGCCAATTATGCAAATCTCTCCCCCACCTTTGTGTGTTCGTGTGTTTTAAGGCAAGGAAGATAGATTGCAGTGGCACCTGAGTCTACATGGTTATGCAGAGGCGTATTTCCATTGCTAATGTACCCGCCCCACAACAAATTGGGTAGATCAGCCAAAGCAGGAGCAAACAATTTCTGTAGGTGTTAGAAAATTGGCACTGCTAACGTTTGGAAACATCTCCATCTCCTCCACAATCGAAACTTAATTGAAATATTCTTATTGATTAGACTCGAAAATTAGCTTTAATTTGAAATGAAAGTTCACTACAATCCTTTATTGTGTCTTTGTATCCTGACACCCTTCTTGGCGACTCTCCTCCCACCTTCTGACTAGGCTACAAGGGATTCAGGGGTTTCCATTGCTACCTGTATCAGATGAAGGGAGTTTTGACTCTCATCAAGCTGATACTCCCAACAACCTTGTGGATCTCCAAGGTGCTACTAGACTCCAATCTAGAAGAAGAAGAAGAAGAAGAAGAAGAAGAAGAAGAAGAAGAAGAAGAAGAAGAAGAAGAAGAAGAAGAAGAAGAAGAAGAAGAAGAAGAAGAAGAAGAAGAAGAAGAAGAAGAAGAAGGAGAGGAGGAGGAGGAGGAGGAGGAGGAGGAGGAGGAGGAGTTTGGATTTATATCCCCCCTTTCTCTCCTGTAGGAGACTCAAAGGGGCTTACAATCTCCTTGCCCTTCCCCCCTCACAAGAAGAAGAAGACGACGACGACGACGACGACGAAGCCTGTTGGGGCAGTGTGTGGACTCTCTCAGCCTCACCTCCCTCCCTGTTGCGGGGAGAAGGAGGGAAGGAGTTTGTAAGCAGCTTTGAAACTCCTTAAGGTTGAGAAAAGTGGGGTATAAATCCAAACTCTTCTTCTTCATGGGCTGCAATGGCAGGGGTGAGATAGGGTTGCTGGATCCAATTCAGATAACTCCTGGAGATTTGGTGGTGGAGGCTGAGGTGGAAAGGGGTCTCAATGGGGTATGATGTCACCCCCCTCCCCCGAACATCCATTTTCTCCAAGGGAACTGATCTTTGTGGTCTAGAGATGAACTCTGTGAATCAATAGGACCCACCTGGAGGCTGTCATCCCTACATGTAGTAGAGGTGGAAACGGCTATGAAATTTTGGACTATTCATCAGGAGAGTGAAGTTTAGAAACCCGTGGCAGAATATCTGGAAAAAACAGAAAACAATATATAAAGTGATGACCTGTGGTTTTAAAAGTTACGGATTGATAAAAGAAGATCCAAGAGCAGCAGTGGCGTAGGAGGTTAAGAGCTCGTGTACCTAATCTGGAGGAACTGGGTTTGATTCCCAGCTCTGCCGCCTGAGCTGTGGAGGCTTATCTGGGGAATTCCGATTAGCCGGTGCACTCCCACCCACGCCAGCTGGGTGACCTTGGGCTAGTCACAGCTTCTCGGAGCTCTCTCAGCCCCACCTACCTCACAGGGTGTTTGTTGTGAGGGGGGAAGGGCAAGGAGATTGTAAGCCTCTTTGTCTCCTGCAGGAGAGAAAGGGAGGATATAAATCCAAACTCTTCTTCTTCTTTCAACAGAGAAAAGCGAGACTTTTTTTTAATAATAATGCTAAAGATTTAATTTCGTTTTGAGGCTGAGTGGCCAAATGCTGAAAGTTTAAGGGTTAATAACCAGCGCAAGAGTTAATATTCCATGTTGGCCGACATGCAATAAGTCCTTTAGAGTTTGGTGAATTTCTGTCTCTGTGTACATTTCCAACTCTGATTTTGAAGGACAAATAAAAAATTTCGAAATGCACACACAAGAGAGAGAGAGAGAGAGGAGATTAGATGAGGTGAAACCGGTGTTTGATATCTCTTGCTTTTGAAAACTCTGGGCCAGCTTCTGAACAGGCTCGTCGATAAAATCCTGAGATGGTTTCCCTAAAAAGGGGGTATTTAGACATCTCTGCTTACTACAGAGAAACACAACGGAGGCACAGAAAGGAACAGGAGGAGCCCTGTAGTCCTATCATGCCCCTAAGCTCTCGATGGGTCAATTTTTATTTCACTGATGACAACTTGATGTGGCATATTCCAAAGGGTCAAAGCGGGTGACGCACTCTCCCGTTGGGTGTCCATTGGTGACAACTGGGTGTTCAGACTGGGTGTGTTTGTGGGAGGGAATATTCCTTCTATCTTGAGCGACACTCTCAAATGGTACCCACGGTAATTATAGGAACCAAAAGGGATCAGGCAACGGAGGCGGGGGAGGAAACACGAAAGGAAAATCAAACAAGCAATTGATGCTGAGGAAGTCGCACTTTTTTAAAAAAATGGACACAAGAGATATGAATAATGGAAGGGAACTCCTGGCTTCCTCAGCTGTGGGAGAAGGATTGTCTGACGCTCCCTGGGGCCTCTGTGAGTGGAAATACTGTCACTTGACGTTTTTCTGTTTCCATGAGCTGCCTCCAGAAGCAGGGACGTATTCATCCCTGTCGTCACAAACATACTCTTGAAAATACCCCGAACTCCCACCTTGTCTCCTTGATGCAACTCACTTTTGGGCAGCTGACGGCTTGTGTGGTAATCCTTCGTAACAGTAACAAAGGAACAGAGCATGGGATTGGAGAGGGAAGACGAGATAGATTGTTCCTTGCTCAATATGTTTACTGTATAGATCTCTCTCTGGTGGATTATGCACAGGATATTTGTAATGGTTCCGGTGGGTTTTTCGGGCTGTGTGGCCGTGGTCTGGTGGATCTTGTTCCTAATGTTTTGCCTGCATCTGTGGCTGGCATCTTCAGAGGTGTATCACAGAGGGAAGTCTGTTACACACTGTGTCCAGTGAGAAGGGAATGTTTTAGTGGGGTATATGTTGTCCATGTCCCAGGGTGGGGAACCAATCAGTAAGGGTGGAACTTGTTATGCAAAGATGTGGTTGATAGTATTGTATTGCGGGTGGGGCTTATCAGTCCAGGGAGTGATTCACCTTTTCATGCCCTGCAGCAGCAGTAGTATTGGTGAATGCAAATCCTGTGTTTGGGTGGAGTCCATTGTTCATGAACTTATTATGCCCTTGGGGTTTGCTTTTGGTGTCTTTAAGTACTGGTAGCCAAGCTTTGCTAATTCTCAGAGTCTCTTCTTTCCTGTTGAAGTTGTCTTGGTGTTTGTGAATTTCAATGGCCTCCCTGTGCAGTCTGACAAAGTAACCTTCTGAATTGTCCAGAATTTCAGTGTTTTCAAATAAAATGTTATGTCCAGTTTTGTTTAAGACATGTTCTGCAACTGCAGATTTTTCAGGATGGTTAAGCCGACAGTGTCTTTCGCGCTCCTTAATACGAGTTTGAATGCTGCGTTTTGTGGTTCCTATTTAGGCCTTTCCACAGCTGCAGGGTATGCGATAGACTCCTTCAGAAGTGAGGGGGTCTCTCTTGTCCTTTGCTGAGCGGAGCATCTGCTGCATTTTCCTGGAACAAGATCCGCCAGACCATGGCCACACAGCCCAGAAAACCCACCAGAACCAGTTGAATCTGGCTGTGAAAGCCTTCAACAATACATATGTATAATGGGTTGCAGTACTTATAAAGGAACCCGTTTCCCTTTTTCACATTCACATGCGTGCCCTTCCCCCATCCAGGCAGTGATTGGATCCCATAAAAACAATCTGGGTTGCTTTCGGCAGCGGGTAATCGGCCAATGAATGCCTTTTTTGCCCCCTCAACTATCATAGAATTTATTAAATCCAATATATAAATAAATATAAACAAAATAAATAAACAGAAGAGTTTCCAAGAGTGCCCAGTGATAAGCAACTCACACCGACTCAATGAATACGACCCAACGCATCAGCGCCGAGTCGGAACAGCCGAAACCTGACATGCCGACTCACGAACGAGCTGCCGCCGGATAATTATTCACAGAAATTAAGGGGTCAAGTCATTGTTAATAATGAATGGATCCCGGAACGTCACCATCTGCTGGCAAACAATCCATGGGCAGATAAAAGGAAACCCCAAACTCGCTGAATGCACTATAATTCACACCAGATTATTTCCCCATTCGGTTAATTAGCTTCGTGTTATGTAGAGATATGTATTTTTCCCCCTGCCTCTTCCACTTGCAAATCCCTTGACATTTCTGGATTGCCCAATTAACAGTTACTAATCTATGCCTAGATGGGACAGTAACAATCAAGTAACCTTTTCTGAAAAGGCTGAACGCCCCGGCTTGTCAATGGCCCCTAAGCAATACAGACTGGATTCACTTCTTTATCTGCTCATACCAGTCCCCAATTCCAGGTTCACGGTCCGTTGCAACCGCTGACAGACACCCCCTAGTATGCCCAGTCTGAATTACACCTGCGTAATAAATCTTTCTGATTTGAATACTTGCCGGAATACAACACTGGGGCAGGGGCGAGATTTATTTCTCGCCGGATTCCATCCCAAGGGGACTATTTCTATTCGCTCGACCATAAATCCTGCCCAAAGGCACCAAAAGGCAAGCGGTGTGATTATTTTTGATGGGGTGCAGTTTGCCTGGTAGAGTATGCGGTGGATTTCCGCCTCCAGTTTCTTGTGCTGGCTGAGTCATGGCTCCAGATTTGCACATTTCATAGGTATGGCAGTGCAGTTTAGCTGCAGCCGATTTAGGGTGATCCCCAGAAAGGGGCTTTCGAGGCAAGTCAGAAGCAGTCGTGGTTTGCTATTGCCTTCCTTTTTAGCAGACCAGGTGCTCAGGAGCAGCAGCAGCAGAAGGCCATTGCTTTCACATCCTGCATGTGAGCTCCCAAAGGCACCTGGTGGGCCACTGCGAGTAGCAGTGTGCTGGACTAGATGGACTCTGGTCTTATCCAGCAGGCTCTTCCTTATGTTCTTAAGGCCATTGCTTTCACCTGCTGCCTGTGAGCTCCCAAAGGCACCTGCTGGGCCACTGCAAGTAGCAGAGTGCTGGACTAGATGGACTCTGGTCTGATCCAGCAGGCTAGTTCTTATGTTCTTATGTTCCTCTGCAGAGTCTTCCTTGGTGGTCTCTCACAGAGGGAGCTCCTAACAGACAGACAGACAGACAGACAGACAGACAGACAGACAGACAGACAGACAGACAGACAGACAGACAGACAGACAGACAGACAGACAGACAGACAGACAGACAGACAGATAGATAGATAGATAGATAGATAGATAGATAGATAGATAGATAGATAGATAGATAGATATCAGCCCCTCTGAAAGAGATTCAGAAATATGCCAAATGTCTGCATTTGGAAACATGTTTATGCATCTGCGCCACGCTTTAAAAAAAAAGTTAGCTCTTGCAAAGTTGTAAACCCAGATCAATATTAATAAGAGTTTCTCTTATCAAATATGACAGCCCCAGGACTCTGCGTGAGAAAGAACAGAGCGTATTGTTCGGCGGCGAACTTTATGAATTAGAAATGCAACAAAACGGAACAGAAACTTTTGCCGAGAGAGAAGGGAGAGCGAGTCGAGGCTTTATCCTTGAAGACAAAATAAATTCAATTTTTCATGCTAATTTGTTCGCGTATGTTTTGAGAGCGCCACCGAGTCGAAGAATGCCAACCGCAGCTTGCCGACGCGAAGAGAAAAAGAATCCAAGTTGTTTTGTAAACGCGATGCTCTTTGCGGTTCTTGTCGACTGGCATTGGGAAGCTGGACACTCGTTGCCGAACTTTGCGGTGTTGGAGGGTGTGTTTAAAGAGGCAATTGGCATCAGTGGGAGTGTAGCTCTTGGGCCCTTCCGCACATGCAGAATAATGCACTTTCAATCCACTTGCAATGCACTTTGCAGCTGTGTGGAATAGCAAAATCCACTTGCAAAGAAGTGTGAAAGTGGATTGAAAGTGGATTATTCTGCATGTGCAGAAGGGGCCTTGTGGTCTGAAGCTGGAAGCATTGTTTGCGATGGGGAGGCAAGATGCCCAGCATTGGGTCTCCATCAGGTAGCTCTCAACCAACTCCCCCCCCCCGCCCTTGGCCAGCTGTGTGGTTAAAGGAAGGTGTGTCCAGTAGACCTATGGCCTGCAAGTTCCATCTCAGCTCACAGTCTTGCAAAGTTCACGGTTCAATCCCTGGAATCTCTAGTTAAAAATTGGTGAGATGAAAGATTCTGTCCCAAGACCCCTGAGAGCAGCTGCCAATCAGAGTAGCCAATACTGAACACAGATCTGCTTCAACTTTCAAAATAGGTGGCCATGTTATAAGACCCATTCCCATCAGTTGCCCAACCTAATTTTTATGCCTGGGAAAAAGAAGAAGAAGAAGAAGAAGAAGAAGAAGAAGAAGAAGAAGAAGAAGAAGAAGAAGAAGAAGAAGAAAAGAGAAGAGAGAGAAAGAAAGAAAGAGTAAGAGAGAAGAAGAGGAAAGAGAGAAAGAGAGAAGAAGAGGAGGAGAGGGAAGGAGGAGGAGGAGGAGGAGGAGGAGGAGGAGGAGGAGGAGGAGGAGGAGGAGGAGGAGGAGAAGGAGACACGGAGGAGGAGGAGGAGGAGGAGGAGGAGGAGGAGGAGGAGGAGGAGGAGGAGGAGGAGAAGGAGAAGAGATGGAGGAGGAGGAGGAGGAGGAGGAGGAGGAGGAGGAGGAGGAGGAGGAGGAGGAGGAGGAGGAGAAAAGACAAAGGAGGAGGAGAAAAGATGAAGAAGAAGAAAAGATGAAGAAGGAGGAGGAGAAAAGACAAAGGAGAAAAGATGAAGAAAAGAGGAGGAGGAGGAGGAGGAGGAGGAGGAGGGGAGGAGGAGGAAGAGGAGGAGGAAGAGGGGGAGGAATTCAGAATTCAGAATCCAGAATCCTGAATCCAGAATCCATCCATGTCCGTTTACTGCTCCAATGAATTCTTGACACTGTGATGTTGACATTGAACTGAAGAATTGAATTGAAAGGAAAACCATTCTTTTCACCAGGAATGTATTTGTGGGTGAGTTTGTGGGGTGGGGGCTTTGTTATCAACCCTTTGGTCCAAATTATATCGAACTTGGCCTGGTTACCTTTCAGTAATAAGCAAAACCTACGCTCCAGGAAACAACGCTCGGATGTGCCCTCCCTCTCTCAAGAAAGGTGGGGACTCGGATTTCAGCTTGCTGTTCTAATTTACAATCACATCTCACATTAGTTCCTTAATTGTCTTTTCAGAGTGTGCTCAATTACAAAATTAGAATCCTTATCTCCCCGTGGCAGCCACCTCCCCCTCACCAAGCCCCATAAAACGTGAAAATCGGCTGGAAAGAATATTTTCTCCCTCCCTTTATTTCCATTCATCAAAAAAAATTTAAATTAAAACCGGAGAAGGGAGCCTCCAAACACGCTGTGGGTGGGATAGAATCGCCCTTATCGTTGGCTTATTCAACAAGCAGGTTTATGCTACCGGCTATTATCCATTCTTGGCTGTGGCTCACTCACCCTGGAAATGTTGTTTCTTACATAATAGCAATACGGCTAGCTGTAAGAAGAAGAAGAAAGAAGAAGAAAGAGAGAAAGCTAAGAAGAAAGAGAGAGAGAAGAAGAAGAAAGAAGAAAGAGAGAAAGAGAAGAGAAAGAAGAAAGAAGAAAGAGAAAGAAAGAAGAAGAAAGAGAAGAAAAAGGAGAGGGTGGGAGGGAGGAGGAGGAGGAGGAGGAGGAGGAGGAGGAGGAGGGGGAGGAGGAGGAGGAGGAGGAGGAGGAGGAGGAGGAGGAGGAGGAGTTTGGATTTATATCCCCCCTTTCTCTCCTGTAGGAGACTCAAAGGGGCTTACAATCTCCTTGCCCTTCCCCCTCACAACGAACACCCTGTGAGGTGGGTGGGACTGAGAGAGCTCCGGAAAGCTGTGACTAGCCCAAGGTCACCCAGCTGGCATGTGTTGGAGTGTACGGGCTAATCTGAATTCCCCAGATAAACCTCCACAGCTCAAGTGGCAGAGTGGGGAATCAAACCCGGTTCTCCAGATGAGAGGGCACCTGCTCTTAACCACTGTACCACGCTGGCTCAGTATGGGTATTGAGAATATAAAGTGCATTAAGGCTTCTCAATGCAAGCCAAGATAAAGCAGGCATGGAAAACTCCCAGAACGCCCCAGAAATACAACAGACTGACAGGAGGCAATGTTAACTATCTCAGTCATTGTGGAGGAAGCGTTATTGTGTGTATGAGATCCTCGCTGTGCTTTGACCACTGATGAACACCAGCGGACGCCCAAGAACAGGTTGCTTGACGTGGTTCTAACGGGCCTCGCAAAACGTTCCCCCATCCTCGAGTCCAATTTTCTGGCACCCGAACGTTTTCTTTCTTTTTTTGCCACGCAAGTTCTTAGCCTCCAGTCAGTGTTTAATACATTGCACACAAGACAACGAGATTCCCGGGGCATGTCAAGGCTGTCAGAAGGCAGCCTCGGCTCTCCGGATCCTAGGCAAGAGCTGGCATCTCGCGAATCCGAGAGGTAATAGCCTGTGAAAATGGAAAATTAAATATTAATGCTTGTACAAATGACAAGCCTCATACATTTTCAGCAGCCGTTATTTCCCCGCGTTCTCCCCCGATCTTCCCTCGGCGGAGTTCTCCAATCTTTGGCTTCTCTCCTCAGGCTCAAATAAGGTTTGCCATCCCATTCTTTAATATCATTGTAATATAATCAGGTTTTTTTATTATTATTATTTGGGTGTCTACGCCGGGTATTTTCTTCCCCCTTTATGCAAACTGCCGCGACACAACAACATGCATTTTAATAGAGAATCACAACCGAACATCGGGAGGCTAAACAGTTTAGTAGGTTAATACACAAAGCAGATTTCTGCTTTGTGGGTTTTATTCCGCACCGTGACTTGGGTTGCTTTAATAGGCAAGGTGGGGGGAGAGAGGAAGTTTCTATGAATGAATAGCAGATCATTCCTGTATTTTCAGAACATGGATGTTCAATTGCTGATCTCTCTTTATCTTGTTGTTGTGGGTTTTCTGGGCGGTAGTTTGAGCTCCTAATGTTACGCCCGCATCTATGGCTTACATCTACAGAGGTATGTCACAGTGAGGTGTGTTTATGCCCATGGCAGAGTATGCCATAGAGTGAAACACATCTCACCATGACATACCTCTGAAGATGCCAGCCATAGATGTAGGGGAAACATTTGGAGCTAAAACTACCTACCAGACCACGGCCACACAGCCCAGAAAACCCACAACAGCCAGTTAATTCTGACCATGAAAACCTTTGACGATACCTTCAGTGGCGTCCCTCCCATTGGGCAAAGTGGGCAGTTGCCCAGGGCGCCTTCTTGTGGTGGGCGCCAAAAAGGCTGATTTGTTTGTGGGATTTTTTGTATTTTCAGTGTTTTTTCTGTTTTTGGCCATCAGGGGGTGAAGTTTTTAGGCTAGCAGCACCAAAATTTCAGGGATTTTTCAGGAGACTCTCCTGATGATATCATCCAGCTTTGGTGAGGTTTGGTTTAGGGAGTCCAAAGTTATGGACTCCCAAAGGGAGTGCCCCATCCCCCATTGTTTCCAATGGGACCTTTGAGGGTCCATAACGTTTCCAATGGGACCTTTGAGGGTCCATAACATTGGACCCCCTGAACCAAACTGGGTGGTATCATTAGTAGGGTCTCACAAAGGTACTCTGAAATTTTGGTGCTGCTATCTTAATAATTGCACCCCTGACAGCAGGCACCCCCTAAATTTCCCCAGATTGTCCTTTTAAATTCACCCCTTCCTGCCAATAATAATAATAATAATAATATTATATGTATATGTGTAATAATAATATGTGTAATAATACATGTACAATAATAATAATAATACACTATTATTATTATTATTATTATTACATTATATATTATTATTATTATTACATTATTTATTATTATTATTATTGTTGTTGTTATTATCTACCCACTTCGGCATGGATTTAAAGGGAGAATCTGAGGTCCCCAGTTTAAACATTGAAAGTGATGCTGTTTCAGGGTGGGCGGATAATCCTAATTAAGGTAATAGCATCACTTTCAATGGTTTGTTTTACAATACACCATCGTGAAAATGATGCTGTTTTGGGGGTGGATTCCAGCATCACTTGTTTTAATCTTAAGGGAGCCCAGATTCTTAAATCCACCTTTTAAAGGGGAGAAATCTGGGGTTCTAGTTCCTAAATAACATTGAAAGTGATGCTGTTTCCCCCAATTGAGGGGACTGGATACAACACCATAAAATGTTTTCATAGCAGTAATAAAACATTTTGAAAGCATTTTGAAAATGTTTTCAAAAAATATTTCTGCTGTGTGGCATGGCCCATTGCTGTGTTCACATTTGTGAGTTTGGGGCATGTTCTATAATGAGATGGTGACTTTGAAATGACCTGTGGAAAAAAATGATTGTTTGGTCATGGTGGGGGGTATCAAACTCAGTTTTTGCCCAGGGCTCCACTGGATACCTTGCAAGAACTTTTTCAGCTATTAACTGACATCTTGCAAGACTGCCTCATGAGCTCTTGTCTGCCATTTGGGGTTGCTTAGGCAACCAAGGAAAGCCAACTGACATCTTGCAAGACTGCCTCATGAGCTCTTGTCTGCCATTTTGGGTTGCTTAGGCAACCGAGGGAAGGTTAACTGGACATCTTGCCAAGACTGCTCCTCATGTGAGCTTTTTTGTCTGCCATTTTGCCAAGTTGCTTAGGCAACCAAGGAAAACCAAATGACATCTTGCCAAGACTGCTCCCTACAGGAGCCTTTGTATGGTTCGCCATTTTGGGTTGCTTAGGCAACCAAGGAAAGCCAAATGACATCTTGCAAGACTGCCTCAGGAGCTCTTGTCTGCCATTTTGGGTTGCTTAGGCAACCGAGGAAAGCCAACTGACATCTTGCAAGACTGCCTCATGAGCTCTTGTCTGCCATTTTGGGTTGCTTAGGCAACCGAGGAAGGCCAACTGACATCTTGCAAGACTGCCTCATGAGCTCTTGTCTGCCATTTTGGGTTGCTTAGGCAACCAAGGAAAGCCAAATGACATCTTGCAAGACTGCCTCATGAGCTCTTGTCTGCCATTTTGGGTTGCTTAGGCAACCAAGGAAAGCCAAATGACATCTTGCAAGACTGCCTCAGGAGCTCTTGTCTGCCATTTTGGGTTGCCCAGGCTAGAGCTCAGAGAGAAGGAACATGGATTCCAAAAGAAGCAAGGATTTCCTCTTCATCCTGGGAGTCCCTGTAGACCACTCACTTGCATTTATTTTTCTAGACACCTTTCCTGTCACCTGTCAATCTTTTTAAAGAATATGTGTGGGTCCAAATAGGGTTTTGCCAAGCTGGACTTTGGACTGGTCATTGAAGATCTGATTAGCTGTCCATATTTGTTTGCTTTGGCATCGATTGCCACCATAGGACAATGATCTTCCTTGTGTGACTAAAAACCAGCTGAAAATATGACAGAGAAAAAACTGGTTCATTTTAAAGGGCATCTTGTTAAGCAGAGCTTCTTCCTAGAATGATAAGTTTTTTTTTTTACATACATAAAACCTTTATTAGGCATAAAACAAATATAACAACCAGCATTATCCAGACAGATGTTCCATATATAAAACCACCATAGGTATTATTCCAACGTTCCTAAAAGGAACCTAGCTACAGAATTTAAAATCACAGAAGAAGAGTTGTTTAGTAGGAATGCCACCTTCCCAGCAACAGAGTATTGTAGTCGACCCATGTGGTCAGCGCAAGAACGAGACGAGACGCGGAGATAACATCTGGTGGAGATCGGCAGCAGCGGGGGTGTGGAGCTGGAGGTCCGGTAGTTCCTAGCGAAGTCTCCAGCGTGCTGGTTCCTGGGTAATCCTTTTATTATGATTCTCAATGGGGCGGTAGAGGGGCGGACAGGGAGAGTCCCCTGAGAGCTGGGAGAGCGGCGGAGATCATCATGTGTGATGCATGATCTCCACCCTGGCTGCCCTACGGCGGCTTGGAGAAGAAGCGTAAGCCGCCTGGAGCCTAATCCTCACCTAGGGCAGAATCATTGTCCCTTTGTTTGGGGACGCCTTCGGTGACTGGAGCCAGATAGTCTCATGACCAGGTGACTCATACCGGGAGGTTATAGAGTGGGGAGTGCGGTCTGCGCACCAGAAGGTCGTAGCAGGTCCGCTGGTGTGCCAACGTTTCTACCACGGTGCTGCTAGGTCAGCAGTGCATTACTACATTCTCCTCGCTTACATTTTGTGAAGGGGACCCAAATGCCAGGGGGGGTGATTTAAAGTGTGGATCGCTTGTCTCCTCCTCATCTGCCTGGTCAAGCTTTCGGACCGAGCTGCTTGTGTAACATTATTAGAACTTGGTTAGCGAGGGTAAAGAAGGGGAAATTCGAGGGGCTTCTACACCGCTACAGGCAATATTATTAGACACACACTGAACGGTAAACAAGATCCGGGATAACGAGGCATACAATTAAACCAATGCAGAGCTGCACAATAGCACTCAACCATCACTCCCGGCAGCCAGCTCCAGAGGGCTGACCACCACCGGGGCAAAAAACATCATATTTCAGATTAGATACAACTTCTTGCAGCTCACATTTACTTTCATGTGGAGATCAATTTGGGAATTAAGTCCAGAGAGTTAAAAGCAACACATATTATGTACATTTTCACAACCTTGCGGGATGCAACAACAGCAAGTAAATCAATAGCGCAGACGATTACCACAAAGGTCGCCGATCGAAAAGTTCCTAAGCTGCCTTCGGAGGCCAGGGCATCCAGAAGGCGGTGGAGGTAGAGTTGATAGACTTTCAAGATGGCGCAGGCCAGCCGGGCCGATAGTCTTACAAGCTGTTGTAGGAGGCGAAGTCCGGGGACTCCCACTAAGGAAGTCGCAAGGGAGATGTTCCCGCTTTGATATGGCGCACCGCTGCAGCTGATAAGCCTCGACAGGAGGAGATCGAAAGGCAGAGCCGGAGGCCTGGCGGCGGGCGGGCGCCCGCTCCTGAGGGTGGAGCCTGAGGTAGGGACGATGGTAGAGGCTAATGGTGGCAACAAAGAGTCCCGGCAGAGAGCTCATGGCGGGAATGTAATTAAACGCGTCTCTCTCTCCCGCAGGTCCAGAACCAGCCCCTGGGGAGCAGGACACAGCCTCCGAACAGGGGGGGGAATCGTCCCTCCATGCGTGTGTGCAGTTCCAATTGGCCGAGCCGATGAATGTGGGCCCGGTCGGGTTTCCCGTTCTTGGCTGCGCCCGGCGATGCGTGGTGCAGGTGTTGTTGGATTCGCGGGTTAGCATGACAGTCTTGGTGGACAAGGGAGAGAGCCAGCCGGAGGGTTTGGACGACGGGTCCCCAGTCGGCGCTCATAGAGTACCTGATGAGGCATTCATGAAGGGGCTTAACCCAGACTCTCGCTTAGGAAGTCTCCGGCGCTTGCAGATCGAGGGAGCAGGCAGGAGCTAAAGCAAGCTCCCGACTCCTGTACAGAGTACTGGCTCCAGGCAAAAGGACAAGACGCTGGCAGCGGCTTAATTACTCCCCAGTGATGTTGGTCTGGTAAAAGCTCGTCAGGGTGGGCGGCGATTGCCGCTGGCAGGAGGCAGCAGAGCAGGTACAAGGGATGGTGGCCGCTGAGTTGGCAGTGATGATTGCAAAGAGAGCTGCACAGAGGTTCTCGGTGTCTCTAGGGTGGCCTTTGCCAGCCGCAGCAGCTCTTGAGCTTGGCTGGCCCGGTCATGCCCTTGAGCTTCTCCCCAGGTCATTCGGGTGCCCCAGGCGTTTTGGCGCTACACGGCTGCGTTCCCTGTTGAGACCGCTGGCTGCGGATCCTTTAGAGAGATGTGCTCCCATCTCGGGATGAAGCTGTTTCTTCCTGGCTGGCCATTCCATGGGCTGGCCTGTCACATGGCGAGTCAGGAGTCCACAGGGACCTGTGGTGGAAGAAGGGACTGAAACACACCCTTCCCCAGGTATTAAGTGGGAATGGGTCGGGTCCCGCCCCAGAGCTCCCCGGGTTCCCAGAGCCGATGGCGGGGAGATCAAGATCGCAGTTTCTTTGGTTTTGAGTTGTGGGTTTAGAGTTTAATATAAGAAGGTTTGTTTTGCAGCCTCGCGAAGGTTGCTTCTTTAATGTAATTCCAATCCCTGGGGTCATTTACCTCTTCTTCTTTTAATCTGTTTGGACAGGGGAGGAGGGGGGCAGGTGAGGTAGGGCTGCACCCTGGTGGAATTCGCTATTTCAGAGAGCGTCATCAGGGTGCGTCAAGGCTAAGTACAGGGTCTGAGCCCTTCGAGGGGAGGGGACAGAGGCGGTTCCTGGGGGGATTGTGGGTATGCATGCTTAATCAGTAGCACGGAAAGGGGCTTTCGGAGCTCTTTTGGGGGGATGGGTGCTTCAGGGGAACCACTGACATATCTGTATGTTGAAGGCAAGAGGATTCCACACATGCAGAGGGGGGGGTTTTCCTTGTAAGCGAAATGTACTTACCGCGTGATCTTGGTGGCCAACGAGCAGAAGGGGCTGGATGGTGCTAAAATTTCAGGATCGAGATTATCTTAGGGGAATGCCGCCGCGAAACCATAATTCTATATCAACAAGAGTGGGCTCGCCGTTAGCGTCTTTAGAAGTGATGATGGTGCTAAGGATACCATCACCACTGGGGCTTCAAAACTGGTTTGTGGGTGAATTTGAAAAAAGCGGCAGCCTCCTTTTTTTAAATCCATTGGGGCCTGTCCTGGCAGTGCTGCGGGTATCAGGAGACGGAGCTCCAGATTTTAATCCAGGGAGGGCCAGTCAGCCAATTGGCCCTCCCGCCTTTACTGGTCAAGAAAATATCAGAAGGAGAAGAGAGGGGAGAGGGAAACAGTTTCCCACGATGGAAATTAGAAAGTGAATTCTGAAGGCAATAATTAGGATCACCGATCTGTGATGTGCCTTACCCATCCCAGACCAAAGCTCGTTTTGACCTGACTCCATGAGGTCCCTTCCCAAGAAGATTGACATGGATGTCTGGGTAAGCGATGGGAAGCGTGGACCTCGTGAGCTGCCAGCTTCGAAATCCTGGGTTGTTGGACCGCGGAGCTGGCGGATGTTCCTGGCCCCAGCGGTTTGTCTCCCCCACCCCCCCAGGATGTGCGGGCAGCTTCCTCAGTTAGAGCCACTGGTCGGGCTTTCACTCGGCTGCTCTGGATGACGGTAACATCAGCGCCCGGTGTCCACTCAGGCCCTTGAACACACATCCTTCTATGGCTGAAGCGCTCCAGGTATGGGCGGAGCTCCCGATAAGCATGCCTCCACCGCTGGGCGGTATGGTGGTGCTGGCTGCGCCATGTTGGCTTGCCGGAGTTTGTCAAGCCTTTATTGGGTACAATCGGCAGCGGCAGCGCAGATGGGGCAGGAAGAGGATCAGCTTTTAATGCGCAGCGCTGGTTCGGGTGGGCAACTCCCTGCCGAGATGTTCGTCCAGATTTTGGAGATGGATGGGTCCCCACACAGTGTGCGTGGAGTCGACATCTTCGGGAAATGACGAACACTCCCTGCTCGACCAGCGGCGAGGTTTCAGGCGAAAAAAAAAAAAAAAAAAAAAAAAAAAAAAAAAAAATGCCTGCACTTGCCAGCGCCGGCAATAGTCCCCATTGTAGGGGATTGGGATTAACCGCTGCATTCGGGTTAGGCTTAGCGACCTCTGGGGAACTTGAAGGAGATGGCCTGCAGATTGCACGCGTGAGCCGCATGACACCACCTGAAAGTGAGGGGCGGTTTGGGCGTGCAATCTTGGTAAGCCCAGCCCGGTCTGTTCTAACATTCTCCTCCTTGGTCCTGGGCTGGGAGACGCCTGGCGCTGAAGATTTCCGGACGGGACAGTCGCTTCTACCAATGGGCAAGCCTCTCTGGCACCGGGTGGGCACCGGGTCTGTGGGCGGCCTTCTCACCCGGGGAGGACCCTCCTCCATCGAGGTTGTAGAGCCCCCCCATCGGGCTGCTCTAAGCACTCCTTCTCGGCCCGGAGTGTCCGGTCTGTCGCGAAAAGTTGCGCAGTCATCCTGAGGGCTGTCTCCCCGCCCGGTGGAGAGTGCTGCGGGCGAGGCTAGTTTGCGGGCGGAGGATCCACTGTCCTGGCAAGCTTTAAGCATGTCGGCCAGTTCAGGATCCTTGCCCAGGCCCGTGATTGCTCTGCGGCACTCAGTGGAGGCGTTCTCTTTAGCCGGTACATGAGGAGCTCATCTCTACCTCTTCGCCATCCACCTGCCTTTGAGAGCTTCCTGAAGCCCTGTTCACCTAACCTCGGCATAGGGCTCTTTGGGGTTTTGCCGGATGGTGGAGAAACTCAGTTGGCTGGCCGGCATTGGGACTTTGATAAATGCCTTATAGGCGACTCAGAGTAATCGGCGGGTGGCCTCAGGTGACAACGTTCTGATCGTTAGTTGGCGAAAAGCATCGAAACCGGTGAAAGTTGAGCGGCTGTGTAGTATTTCGAGGCAGCTCCCTGTTGATGCATTGCTGGCGAACTCGCTTCCAGATCACAAATTGCAGGGCTCAGGAGCACGCGAAAGGTGGTTTTCCAGTCGTCCGGAACCATTAGGTGATTCCTCGCCGATTGCTTCCAGCATGCCTCAATGAAGGTGATTCCACATGGCTTTATGGAGCTTCGGTGAGGATATTATAGCTCAAGGGGCGTACTGACAACCTCGTCAACTATGCCATCCTCCCCACGGTATCTGTGGAAGTGGACGGGCACAATGTAGAATATCGGAATCGCCTTCCGTTAGGGTTTCTTTCTTTGCAGATCGTGGCTAATACGCTTCTGCAGAGTTTTGTTCCAGCGCCATTACGGGCGCTTGACGGAGGTCGCGGTGGCTTCGAAAATGAAGGCGGAGCAGAGGCAGGCTGAGCCGCTGGAGAATTTGAAATGGGCGGAGGATAAGGGCAGAAGGAGCTGGTATGGCCCAATTTAGCGGATAGAGAAAATTCGGGTTGAAATTGAAGGTGAAAAGATCGAAAAGGAGGGCTGCCTACAGCAAGGGAGCCATAGGTCTGTAGGCTGATGGCATGACATAACATTGTCTCTACTGCCAGTAGCAGTGACATCGCCGCTGGTGGCTTGCAGCTAAGAGTGCCCGATGTTTTCCCCTGTGTTCCTTAAGATTCAATGTCCCTCTGGGTACCATGGACATTGAGCTTCAATCTCCTCAACCAATTTAAGCAGCTCCTTCTCTTTACCGACCCTGCCGCATTTCGCTAACGCTTTCAGTTCGCCAACGTTTGTCATAAGCCCTCCCGCTTTTGCAAGCTCCCATACTCACCGTGTCTGGCCGGACGAGTGTCCTAGGACGCTGCGGTTCTCGATGCCATCCAGAGGACAGGCGATACCGGAACGGTGGTCCCTGGACGCGCCGATCCAGCTGACTTCTCGGTATCGCCCTTCCCGCTTGCATCGGTGGAGCAGGGTGAAGCTGGGTTCGAGGATTCCCGGTTTCGCACCAGCTTGTAGCTTCCACTCCACGTCAGCAACGCAGAACGACGCCAGCATTAACATCTGGTGGAGATCGCCAGCGGAGCGCTGGAGGTCCGTTCCTAGCGAAGTCTCGCCGCGTGCTGGTTCCTGGCACCTTTTATTATGATTCTAATGGGGGCGTAGAGGGCGGGGACGGAGAGTCAGGGAGGAGCGGGAGATCATCATGTGATGCATGATCTCACCTGGCTGCTAATACGTGCGGCGTGAGAAGAGCGTAAGCTGCCTGGGCCTAATCCTCACCTGGGGGGCAGATCATTGTCCCTTTGTTTGGGACGCCCGGTGACTGAGCCAGATAGTTCATGACCTGTGACTCATACGGGGTTGAGGAGTGGGGGTGCGGTGCGACCAGAAGGCCGTAGGTCCGTTGGTGTGCCAACGTTCTACCACGGTGCTGCTGGGTCAGCAGTGCATTACTACAGAGTATTCCTTAAACTTAGCAGGAAGGAAGGTCAAAAGCCTGGTCCTAGCTTCCTCGTATTTGGGGCAGTTGAGCATTATATGTTCCATGGATTGCACCACTATAGTGCACAGTGGGGTATTTCCTCGGCCTTAAGCGAGTCAATTTTAAGAAACCTCCCTTGGAGTACAGAACAAGGGAAGGAATTACAACGAGCCCTTGTGTATATCCATCTCAGCTTGGGCTCTTGGAGTATACTCAGATAGTCTGCCATCACATTGGTTTTGAATTTGATGTTGAAAAAAGAAGGGGGAACAGTTACTTCGCGCTTGGTCTTGTAGAACTTGTAGCTCCTGGTCAAGGAGTCTTTAGTTGAAAAAAGAGTTCGAAGGAGGTAGTGATGGTAAAGACTCCAGTGGAGAATCCCAGGGAAAGTATTTTAATTTCAACTGCCTGCCACCACTTAGATCCATGGAGCTGGGAGGATATGATTGATAAGGCTACCAGTGTCCAATTAAAGCACATTGCGGCGAACCCAGAACTTAAAGGGTGGCCAGCCAAGCTTTTCGTAACCAGCAGATGCTGTCCTGCGTTTCCAAACAGAGTGCATAAGGAATGCAATGTGGCACTCCCAATATTTTGTATAAGAAGGCTGACTGGATCCTTTCAACTTTGGCTCCAAGCATTAATCCACAGGGGGATTCCCATATAGAGCAATTGAGGAATCACTTTCATGTTAAAGACTCTAACCGCGCAGGGATAAACCTATTGCCTTTCGTAGAAGAAAAAGTTCTCCACACCCACCACAGTAGCCCCACAAGCTGTCATGGCTAGGTCTCTGTGTTTATACCAACAGGCTTTATGATGGAAAATCCATTCCTAAATATTTGCAGAACTTGACTTGTTTAACCAATGCACCATCTAACATCCATCTACTGGGTTTATAAATGTTAGCAAATACAACCACCTTAGATTTAGCAGGGTTGATGGATAAAGAATTCGTGTACAATAATCACTGCATTTGGATAACAAGGAATTTAATCCCCTCTTCGTCTCTAGAGAGTAATAACGCATCATCTGCAAATAGAAGTAGTGGTAGAGTCACATTACCAAAGTTAGCAAGGTGAGTTGGACCGATTTTAGATCAGGGGACAGATCATTAATGAACAGATTGAATAACAAGGGGCCAAAACGCAGCCTTGTTTCTAACACCTTTTAAAGGATTGAATTTTGGCGCTAATTTTCCGATGGGTCACATCTCACTTGAAGGGTGGTATTTGTATATAAAGCCTTGATAAGAGCAAGCAGCCTACCATCGATACCCATTACCGTAAGTTTTTTCCCATAAGAGTTCTCTATTCACTGAATCGAATGCCCTTTTGAGATCCAAGAAGGCAACATACAAGGATTTACCCCTGTTACATACTTGGCTATCATTGTATTCAGAAGAATGGTACGATCTAGTGTAGATTTCCCTTTGATAAACCCAATTTGTTCCCGGACCAATGATCTTATTCTCGTTGGCCCATATGGTCAGTTTGTTCGATAGATATTTAGCATATAATTTACCTGCAATAGATAACAAACTAATGGGCCTATAATTAGAGGGAATGGTTGGGTCACCCTTATAAATAGGGACAAGGATGGCATTAGTCCAAGCATCAGGTATTTTAACTATATTATTCACAGTAGTGAAAAAGCAAAGCTACGCACCATTCAGCTAAGCATTTGTAAACCTCAGGTGGTAGGGCATCCGTGGCCAGGAGCCTTCCTAGATTTGAGCTGTTCAATTAGGGTTGTGATCTCATTTTCCTCGAGACAGGGTCCCAGCAAGGCAAGGTTGTGAGTTTCAGACCGGGCTAAGTCTATAGAATCCTTACATTCACGGTATAAAGGTCTTGGAAGTAACTATACCAGGATCGATCTACCATTACAGCTGGAGTAGTTGCACGTGTGTGGCTAGCAACTATGGCCCAGAATCCTTTATTATCCTTCGTTTGGATAGAATGAAAAAGTTTGTCCCAGTTAGCCTTAGCAGTAGCCTCTCGTTTTTCCTTAAGAGCTGGGTAAGGTTCCTTTTATAATCAAAGTAAATATTGGGGAGAAAGTCAATTTCACCCCTCTTGAATTTACTAAACAACTGCCTGAGTTGTCTTTTTAAAGCACTAAGTTCTTGTAGTCTGTAACTATCAGAAGTTTTGGGCTTCCAATACTCAACAATGCAAGTTTGCTTTGAAAGAGCATTGGCGATGTTCTGCGTTAGTACTTCAAATAATGTAATAAGATTTTCTGTAGGAAATGCATTTAAAAATTCTGATCTAAAATTCTGAAACTGTCTGCTAAACAACAGACTCCCGGTATCTTCAAAGGAGTGATTTTTCCACACGATTTTAGGAATTGGAATCAGGAATTGGTCGTTGCCCTTATGTACATAAAATCCCAATTCCAGATACAATACTAAGGGCAGAATGACAAGTTATGATTATAGTTATGTCTGTCCTTGCTTTCGGACATTTTATGGCTTTTTCCACCTCCTGCAGAAGCCATTGCATGGGTGGCTCCACCTCCTGCAGCAGCCATTGCGTGGCTGGCTCCACCTCTTGCAGCAGCCATTGTATAGCTGCTCCACCTCCTGCAGCAGCCATTTTTAGCTGACTCCACCTCCTGCAGCAGTCATTTTGTGGCTGGCTCCACCTCCTACAGCAGCCATTGCGTGGTTGGCTCCACCTCTTGCAGCAGCCATTTTATAGTTGGCTCCACCTCCTGCAGCAGCCATTGCGTGGTTGGCTCCACCTCCTGCAGCAGCCATTTTATAGTTGGCTCCACCTCCTACAGCAGCCATTGCGTGGTTGGCTCCACCTCCTGCAGCAGCCATTTTATAGTTGGCTCCACCTCCTGCAGCAGTCATTTTGTGGCTGGCTCCACCTCCTACAGCAGCCATTGCGTGGTTGGCTCCACCTCTGTAGCAGCCATTTTATAGTTGGCTCCACCTCCTGCAGCAGCCATTGCGTGGTTGGCTCCACCTCCTGCAGCAGCCATTTTATAGTTGGCTCCACCTCCTGCAGCAGTCATTTTGTGGCTGGCTCCACCTCCTACAGCAGCCATTGCGTGGTTGGCTCCACCTCTGTAGCAGCCATTTTATAGTTGGCTCCACCTCCTGCAGCAGCCATTGTGTGGTTGGCTCCACCTCCTGCAGCAGCCATTTTGTGGCTGGCTCCACCTCCTGCAGCAGCCATTGCGTGGTTGGCTCCACCTCCTGCAGCAGCCATTTTGTGGCTGGCTCCACCTCCTACAGCAGCCATTTTGTGGCTGGCTCCATCTCTTACAGCAGCCATTTTATAGTTGGCTCCACCTCCTGCAGCAGCCATTGCGTGGTTGGCTCCACCTCCTGCAGCAGCCATTTTGTGGCTGGCTCCACCTCCTACAGCAGCCATTTTGTGGCTGGCTCCATCTCTTACAGCAGCCATTTTATAGTTGGCTCCACCTCCTGCAGCAGCCATTGCATGGTTGGCTCCACCTCTTGCAGCCGCCATTTTTAGCTGGCTCCACCTCCTGCAGCCGCCATTTTGTGGCTGTGCCCACTATCCTATGTTACAATTCCAAAGGTGCATGCAGGCTCAACGTAGTTGGAGATCTTGAGCCAAATATAAACCAAGCAAATAAATTCTTTAGACATTTTGGGGGTTTTTTTTAATTCATTGTGCTGTTTCCTAGTTTCTGAGTAGCAGCAAATGCTTCCCTAGCGGCTCGTTAATCCTTCGTCTATTCTCAGTCTTGATTCAAGCTGTTAGCAGTCCTACCTTCCCCGTTCTATGAATCCTTTTTAGTACTCCCAATGAGGTCTGGCATGACGTCACCCGGAACTCAATTGCCCATTTAGCCTCCGTTTGCGTAGGCTGCCTTTTCCCTCCTAATTCTGCAGTTCGGTGGGAGAAGGAATTGCACACTGACTCTTCTATGAACTGCGTAGGACCAAATGTGAATAATTGGTACTTAGGGCGCACAAAAGGGCAAGTGAAATAACAACGAGGCCTTCTTAACATGAAAAAAATGTACTCCGGTTGTTTATATCCTTGGCGGTGTTGCTTGAATAAAGCATTCCTTAAAGAACCGGCTGTTTGCTTTACAAGTTACGACACATTGGGGTGCAGAGGGGCGACAGCTGGCGTCTTTAAAGAGCTGCTCGTGCGACGTGAGATGCATTATGAAAGAACGTTAACCCAAGCTCCATGTGAGCTTCTGATCTCTGGGGGTTCACAAGATGTCCCCTTTCCTCTCTTGCAATGTACACGCTTGAAAAACCAAGCTTGTCATCTTGGTTGGGGATTCCAGCAAACTGAGCGTTTGCCCTTTCCACACGAGTCACCTAAACCGTTTGCAAAATGTTTTTAATCCCCCCCCCACCTTTGCCATGATGTTTGTCTGCGCTCATGCCCTCCAGTAGTTTCACAGCCGCCATGAGTGGTTTTCTCTCTCTCTTTCGGTTATTTGTAGAAACGATGAAACGTAGAGTCTTAGGCTCATTCCGCACATGCAGAATAATGCACTTTCAAACTGCTTTCAGTGCTTTTTGAAGCTGTGCGGAATAGCAAAATCCACATGCAAACAGTTGTGGAAGTGGTTTGAAAATGCATTATTTTGTGTGTGCGGAAGGGGCCTATGATTCTCTGTAGGAATTGTGGGTGTAATCTTGAGTAAATTGACCTGTACGTAAAAGAAAATGTGAGGGGGAGAGAGAAGTGAGAGAACAGCCCCAAACGATGGCTTGAAAATGTTTCAGACAAGAACTAGAAAAGGGGTTTTGGAAAGACATTTTCAGGCTGGAAATAAAAATATTCTGAAACCAAAGAGGGGGGGAAACAGTGCGGACGTCCATGGAGGAAACGTTTCATTTGTTGCCTGGAAACATTTCAAAAGTTGCGTGCGGAAGGGTCATTATCTTTGATCCATAGTCAATACAAGACAGAATCCTGTGTGAATGGCCAATAACCTGGCAAAGGTTCCCTTATAATGCATAATAATAAAATATTAAACCTAAGTTGCGATTCTTTAATCGTTAACCTTCTCCTTGTTTCAGGTGCATCTGGCTGAAAATGAGTTGGATTTCTGTCTGTGCTGTGTCAATATTGACTGGAAGCAATCAAGATTTTATTATCATATATTATACTAGCAGGGCCCAGCCACGCGTTGCTGTGGCAATTGTCCTCATCACAGTCCGCAACCCACACAAATGTCCATGCAGGTCCAATGATTCGCAGCATAGCCTTTTGGGGTAGTCAAATGGAATCCCTCTTTCCCTTTTCAATTCACATTGTTATATGGTGGTGCCTTGTGTTTTTAGTATAAGGTAACCCTTCCCATTCCACAACAGAACTGTCCAGAGTGCGAATCCCGCTGTCCATGAGGCGGGTTGACACGCACAGTCCTGGCTTGGGTAAGGCAGAACTGGGGCAAGGAGGCTATCCCAGTCAGGCAGCAGAGGCGGGGTGGTGAGGCGCCCAGATCGAAGCCAGCTCCCTGGGTTCTTAGAGGGCCACGTGCAAAAGAAGCGGAGCCAGTAGTGTTGGTTCACCCCCACCCTGTGGATTTTCTTAGAAGAAAAAGGCAAACTCCAGCTCGCTTTTAGTAAAAGAGAGCTGTGGCGAATATGGGTGAGGAAGTGGGTAAGTGGTGGCTGGATGTGAGGGAGGGCAGAGTGAGGTGTGTGAGGATGAGCTGGATGTGTATGAGAGTATGTGTGTTGTGTGGTAGCAATGGGTGAGGCACAGAGAGTGAAAGTTACCTGCGTGTGAGGGGGGGACACCCCACCTGACATCTCACACAGCAAAGTGTGTATGTGTTTCACTTCCAGTCGTATTACCTAACAGTGTTACCTATTTACTGTTTCCACTGCTCATCTCTGCCCATCTGCACAAACATTCTAAGCCCTCAGGCCACAAACAGACAGGCTGCACGGACATTCTAAGGGTGACAGTTAAACAGAGGCAGCTTCATGGCCTGGTGCACCAGGAAAAAGACATTTTACCTGCCTCAGGTATGGACTTTCAGCGATTTGAAGGTCCCATTACCTGCCTGCAACAGGGAGGAACGTCCTGTGAAAATTTGGGGGCGATCCGTCCAGCCGTTTCGGCGTTAGGGAGTGACTAACAAAGTCACTGTTTGCTTTTTTTATATATAAGATGGAAAACCTTTGCCAGGTTATTGACCATTTAAACAGGTTCCTGTCTTGTCGTAACTATTTCTACTGCGTATTTCCTTGTTTGTATTTTCTGATTTGTTCCATTGGCATCACAATGAGCACAATCCACAGTCCCCGAACAGGTGTCAAAATGACAGCAAGAAAACGGCAGAGCAATTAAAAGATCATCCCACAAGTATGCCAGATATTTTTGAAACGGCGCAGCTCCTTTCCCGCTGTAGCAATTTGTCATTCTGGTACAGGCACTACAAAAACATATACAGTAGCGACTGCTGCTCAGAAGTCACAGGAGATGAACATGGACTAATCAGAAGCGGCACATGAAATTGTGCATCGAGAAGGGATTCGCAGAAAGGCATGCGTGCGAATGACAAAAGAGGATGGGATTGGCCTTTTATGATAACGCGGGACACCTGTCAAGAGACACCAGAGGAATGGGATAAGGGAGAGGATCAAGGCAGATTTATCTTCGAAAGCTCTCCCAAGCCATCTGCTTACTATTTGGCATTCTGTGTTGGACTTTCTTGCCCCATGTTTACGACGTTGGCTGCCGTTCGGCAAAAATGCTCCACGAAAACATGGCGGAGGGTCTCGGTAGATCACAAGGAGAGGACACATCCTGAGTGGAGCATTATCCTAGTTCTCTGAGCTTCAAACAACTGACTCTGAAGTAGTCAAGCAAATCAAAGGTGCACAAACTGGTGACAAGCAGTAAACAGGTGACACATAAGGGATTTGAATTCGAAGTCCATTGGTGTAAACGGGTGACGAACGAGAGATTTGAATTTCTAAGCCCATTGGCTTCAATGTACTTAGAATGGTGCAACGCTGTTTAGGATTGCCCTGACAGCTACTAACTGACCAGTTTGCTCTCAGAAGTGTTAGGTTCAAGTCCAGTTCCATCACAACTTCACTAGGGCCCCTTCCAAACGTGCAAAATAATGCACATTTAATCCACTTCCACAAGTGTTTGAAAGTGGATTTTGCTATTCCGCACAGTAAAGTCCACCTTCAAAGTGCATTGGAAGTGGATTGGAAGTGCATTATTCTGCATGTGCGGAAGGGGCCGATGTTGCTGTTCTGCACAGTAAAATCCTGCTGTTCTGCACAGTAAAATCCTGCTGCAAAGTGCATTTGAAAGTGGGTCGAAAGTGCATTATTCTGCATGTGCAGAAGGGGCCGATGTTGCTGTTCTGCACACAAAATCCAGCTTCAAAGTGCATTGAAAGTGGATTGGAAGTGCATTATTCTGCATGTGCGGAAGGGGCCGATGTTGCTGTTCTGCACAGTAAAATCCTGCTGCAAAGTGCATTGAAAGTGGATCGAAAGTGCATCATTGTGCATGTGCGGAAGGGGCCAAATCGGCACAGAAAAGAAGCAAATTCAAGAGAGGAGTTTTCTGTTCGAAACATTCTGGGAGGAACATCAGACTTATCTCTAGCTAGGACAGACCCGCTCTTACCAATCCTATCGGGTCATTTTGGTCATAATGCAGTGCCTTAGTTAAACCGAGCCTCCCTGGGCAGCCGTCAATAGAGGCTCACAGCAGAGGGACAAAAATCTACTTTATTCCCTTGTTTCCCGCCCCCGCCGCCCTCTCCTTCTGACTGTAACAACCTGCATTGTTCAGCTCTTTCTTCCTTAATGACTAGTGGGACCTCAGGTGTTCTTCAACCTTTACAGTCAACAAAACCCTGAGTCTACAATTGGCCCCGCTATACTCCCCCTCTGCTCAGCCCGCAGCTACGGCTGTTTTGTCATTTTAGATTCGAGCGTCTGGGCTTCCGCCTCCTCCCAACTCCTTTCCTGAATTATTAATGGCAAAGATAGTCATCTAATATTTAGCAGCCTTCGCTCCCCCCGGAGTGTGTAAAATTTTAATCCTCGCCCACCCCCCCTCCGGTCAACAGTACACCAAAAAAAAATCAATTGGTCAGCTTAACATTTCGTGCTCTTCAAACAATTGGGAGCCGCCGGCTTTTCTGCAGAGACCGTCGGGCTGAGTTGTGGGCCTCATGAAGGAAAAGAGAGGAAATGTTATCCAGGGGCTGTGCCATACGTTGGCATCCGATAGCCAGATTTCCCCCTTTGCAGGAGATCCATAATAAGCATGCTCAATATTTTCATGAAAAAGAAACAAAGTTGCATAGAGCTGAAAGGGGCCTCAAGGGTCATCTAGCCCAACCCTCGGCTCAATGCAGGAAATTCACAACCACCTTCCCCCCGGGGACAAACCACCCCTGAATGTTTCTCCCCAAAACGTTGGTGTGTCTGTGTGAAGCAATGCTCCACAAATACATCCTCGTGGCAGCAAAAACCATTTTCTCGCTGGTCCTTTCCGTTTTGAAAAGAATGTGCAGAAAGAGCTTCTGTTTCTCCATTTTAACGCATTGCTACATACCGGTATCTGCCTGGTTTTTTTACTCAGCACAAAACAAGATCATGCTTTGGACAATATATTCAGGTGGGTAGCCGCGTTAGTTTGAAGCAGCAGGAGTTTTGTTGAGTCCAGTGGCACCTTTAAGACCACCAAAGTTTTATTCTTGGTATAAGCTTTCACGTACCCCTGCTTTATGCCCAGAGGAGGTAAAAAAAACTCCAGGATCCTTGATCTAATCTGGATTGGAGGGAAATTTCTTCCAGATCCAAAAGAGTATGTTTGCAAGGGTACAGAGTGACGCTGAAACGGTTTGTGTGATGGCAGGGTAATTTTTAAGCACTCCTCTCCCGCACACATCTTTTCTGGAATTGTTATTGGTTGCCCATTAGATACCAACATGGTGAGTGGGTATGAGCAGATGGACTCTAATCTGGAGAACCGGGTTGGATTTCCCGCTCCGCCACATAAGCGGCCGACCACCAAGAAAGTCTCTGCAGAGGAAGGCAGTGGCGTAGGAGGTTAAGAGCTCGTGTATCTAATCTGGAGGAACCGGGTTTGATTCCCAGCTCTGCGGCCTGAGCTGTGGAGGCTTATCTGGGGAATTCAGATTAGCCTGTGCACTCCCACACACGCCAGCTGGGTGACCTTGGGCTAGTCACAGCTTCTCGGAGCTCTCTCAGCCCCACCTACCTCACAGGGTGTTTGTTGTGAGGGGGGGAAGGGCAAGGAGGTTGTAAGCCCCTTTGAGTCTCCTGCAGGAGAGAAAGGGGGGGATATAAATCTAAACTCCTCCTCCTCCTCCTCCTCCTCCTCCTCCTCCTCCTCCTCTTCTTCTTCTTCTTCTTCTTCTTCTTCTTCTTCTTCTTATTATTATTATTATTATTATTATTATTATTATTATTATTATTATTATTATTATTATTATTATTATTATTATCTGGTAAACTGAATTTCTTTCCCTGCTTCTCCATGTGGAGACAGAGAATAATTCCAAAGGAGAATCATTTAAAATGTTTTGAGGTTGGAAATGAAACATTTTGGGAGGTAAAAACAATGCAGAAATCCAGGAAGGAAACGTTTTCTTTCCCGCCCCAAAACGTTTTTTAAAAGTTTGTGCGGAAAGGGCCGGTGCCAGTCTTCATAGTTTGATATTATATCATTTCTTTCCTTGATTTATTTGTCAGGAAATGGAGGGAAAGGGGTTGTCGCGTCGGTTCCGAGCGGGGAAATATTTTCTAGAAACAGAACTTTGTGGCGTCAATGCCTTCTCCGCTCAAAACTGGTGTTTCCTGTAAAAAACAACAGGCCAATCTGCTCTTTGGTTTCTACAATAAATCTCTCGCTTGATATTTATAACCAGTGGTGCAGATACGACGTGCTTCTGGGGGCACTTCTAGGTTGCTTCATGGTTAGTCTTATATTTAGTGCTGGTTGATCATAAACCACACTGAGAGCTGTAGCAACTATTGAAGGAACAATGATTTCTCAGACTGCAAGTCATGGCATTTACGCCTCTTTGGCACCCCTCCAGCCAAGGGACATGGAAAATTGCAACGAGGAAGTACCAAAAAACCATATTTTGCGGCCATCACTTAGTGGCGCACCCAGAAGTTCTACGCCACTTTTGAAGAGACCTCACTCTCCGCTGTCAAAACTAAAGCAGTGGCGTAGTGGTTAAGAGCAGGTGTACTCTAATCTGGAGGAACCGGGTTTGATTCCCAGCTCTGCCGCCTGAGCTGTGGAGGCTTATCTGGGGAATTCAGATTAGCCTGTACACTCCCACACACGCCAGCTGGGTGACCTTGGGCTAGTCACAGTTCTTCCGAGCTCTCTCGGCCCCACCTACCTCACAGGGTGTTTGTTGTGAGGGGGGAAGGGCAAGGAGCCTGTAAGCCCCTTTGAGTCTCCTTACAGGAGAGAAAGGGAGGGTATAAATCCAACTCTTCTTCTTCTTCTTCTTCTTCTTCTTCTTCTTCTTCTTCTTCTTCTTCTTCTTCTTCTTCTTCTTCTTCTTCTTCTTCTTCTTCTTCTTCTTCTTCTTCTTCTTCTTCTTCTTCTTCTAAAATTAAAACTTGTGATATGAAACTATAAAACGGTTAAGTATACTCGAAGGCTTCCAGGGCCGGAATCCACTCGGCGTGGTGGGTTTTCTGGTCTGTATGGCCACGGTTTGGTGGTTCTTGCTCCAAATGTTTCACCAACAATTATGGCTGGCATCTTCAGAGACATATTGTGGTAAGATGTGTGAACCACAGAGGAGGAGGAGGAGGAGGAGAACAAGAAGAAGAAGAAGAAGAAGAAGAAGAAGAAGAGGAGGAGGAGGAGGAGGAGGAGGAGGAGGAGGAAGAGGAGGAGTTTGGATTTATATCCCCCCTTTCTCTCCTGCAGGAGACTCAAAGGGGCTTACAATCTCCTTGCCCTTCCCCCCTCACAACAAACACCCTGTGAGGTAGGTGGGGCTGAGAGAGCTCCGAGAAGCTGTGACTAGCCCAAGGTCACCCAGCTGGCATGTGTGGGAGTGCACAGGCTAATCTGAATTCCCCAGATAAGCCTCCACAGCTCAGGTGGCAGAGCGGGGAATCAAACCCGGTTCCTCCAGATTAGATACACGAGCTCTTAACCTCATATGCCACTGCTGCTCATACTGTGGCACGCCTCTAATGATGCCAACCATAGATGCAGGGGAACTATTAGGAGCAAGAGCTACCAGACCACGGCCACACAGCCCGGGAAACCCACAACAGCTTACTAAGTATACCATCCCTCCAAACGGTTTAATGATCCTAGCCCGAAGGATACAATATTCAGTAGCTTTCCCTCCCAATTCTCTGTGTAGCAGTTGGAGAAATTGCATGCCGGGCTCTTTGAACAGAATCAATAGAAGGTTAATGCTTTCTTGGGGGAGATCTGGTCCCGATATCTGTGGGGATAAATGACCCTGATCTGGCGTATGGCTTTCCCACATTAGTTTTCCGGCTGTTTTTAATTAGAGGGACTGAAATGAATAGTTTAAACAGAAGCTGTGGGGGACGCTTCAGGTAGAACAATCCGACATTTTATTCCTCATCAAACACAGGGCTGTTTGGATGGAGCAAGATTTGCTTTCAATTATGGGCTTTTCGTCGTGTTTTTCTTTCCCTGAAAGAAACAAGGGTTTGGACGTGTCAGTCAAAGGGACTTTGATTATTCTTCTTAGGGACAAATCCAGGATGGAAATTTCTAGACATTTGAGAGTGAAGGCTATGGAGGAGGGGGGTTGGGGAGAGATTTCAGAGGGGAATAATGCCGTTTGGTGTGGCGGTTAAGAGCAGCTGGACTCTACTCTGAAGAACCGACTTTGGTTCCCCACTTCCCCACTTGAGCGGCGGACTCTTCTCTGGTGAACTGGATTTGCTTCCCCTCTCCTCCACATGAAGCCTGCTGGGTGATCTTGGGCCAGTCACAGTTCTCTCAGAACCACGGTTCTCTCTCCCCCCCCCCGCTTACATAGTTACTTTACCATCTTATGCCACCCTCTTAGAGGGGAGTCCGTCCGTTCCCTCTTTTTTAGAGAGGCCTTTCAATAAATTGGGTTTGGGGACGCCTGATATCTTTGCACTAACCGCTGTTTTTAATGGATTTTATTGGTTTTAGTAAATGTACTGACTGTTATGATCATTGTAGACATGTGGATATTGTTGTGCACCGCCCAGAGCCCTTTGGGGATGGGGCGGTCTACAAATCCAAAAAATGAATGAATGAATGAATGAATGAATGAATGAATAAATAAATAAATAAATAAATAAATAAATAAATAAATAAATAAATAAATAAATAAATAAATAAAAACTCCCTCGGCCCCACCTGAATATTCCATATTTAATTCTGACCACCTTTGTTTCCAAGTGTCCCATAAAACACCTGTTGTAAGATGCCGCTTCAATAGTTACGCCCTAGCTCAGTGATGGCGAACCTATGGCACGGGTGCCAGAGGTGGCACTCAGAGCCCTCTCTGTGGGCACGCACAAACGGAGTTCATCATCTAGGCTGGCCTGGACCGCTGGGCTCGATTATTAGCATTAAACCTCAGACCTAGTTTTGGGGAAGCAGCATAGGTAACCCTGTTAAGCGCTGCTAAACCCCACTGATTTTCATGCAAAGAACTAAAATGCGATCCTTTACCTGGGAGTAAGCTCAGTTGCTGGCAATGTGGCTTTCTTCTGAGCAAACCCTCCTAGGGTCGTGATTCACCCGTTGGAAGAGTTGCATGGTTGCTTCAAAGCAAAGCCAACAACTACCACCAAGCTCACTCCCGAGTAACGCACGCCTCAGAGCCAACCATTTTTCCAAAACTAAAACCTCAGTATTCAGGTTAAATTGCCGTGTTGGCACTTTGCGATAAATAAGTGGGTTTTGGGTTGCAGTTTGGGCACTCGGTCTCAAAAAGGTTCACCATCACTGCCTAGCTTATAAAAAAATCCAAGCTCTGAATTAAAACATCATTGATATTTCACAGCAACCATGCATTTGTTTCAATAAGAGAGTAGCTCTTTGCAAATATAATTTATGGGGCCGCAGCTTAGAAAGAGTTACGGAAATGTCCTGCAGCAAGTCATCGGCAACTAATGTTGCCAATGGGTAGAAGGGATGTGGGCGAGAAGATACTGCTCACAGGTAGCTCTAGGAATCACCAGAACCATGATGATGACTACAGAGTTTCTGATGCTTCCTAGAGCTACCCTGTGCAACTTCCTTTTTGTAACCAGAATTGACATAGGTTGTTCTAGGAATCACTGGGACTGCCCCCCCCCCATTGTGAGAATGGGACCCCAATAAATAACTCTTCTCTCTGAGGAAGATCCATTTCGGGACCAGCACCCCACTGAGGTTCTGAAGAAGGAAGTCATTATGAGATGGATAAAGATAAGCCTACTCTCCCTTTTTATGTTCAACTGGAAAATCTCCAGCCATAGCATCTTCTTGGTGTCATAAGTCCTCAGCTTTCTATATTTCCTTGGCAACGTGTGTGGGTCCTCAGCAAGACGACTCAGGAACTGCCAAAAGCTCATAAGAAGTCCTCTTTAAAAAGAAATCCGTTATGTGGCAGTTATTTATTTATTTATTTATTTATTTATTTATTTATTTATTTATTATTAGTTTTATATATACCGCCCTCCCCCTGAGGGCTCAGGGAGGTTCACAACAGGTTAAAACAAACATTAAAAGATAATTTAAATACCAATTATATAAAAACAGAACCCATTTTAAAATGTAGATGGCGTCTGGATAGCCCCCTCCCCCCCTTGTGCCCACGGGAGGCCAGATGACATGGTAGATGTATTTTTTTTAACCAGGCTGGCCAAACGCCTGGCGGAACAGGTCTGTCTTGCAGGCCCTGCGGAAACTCTGTAAGTCCCACAGGGCCCTGATCTCCCTAGGGAGCCTGTTCCACCAGGTAGGGGTCAGGGCTGAGAAGGCCCTGCCCCTCGTCAAGGCCAGCCTGATCATTTTTGGGCCAGGAATCACGAGTAGGTCCTCCTCCGAGGAGCGGAGGGGCCTACCGGGCAATATGGGGAGAGGCGGTCCCTCAGGTATGCAGGTCCGAGACCGCGAACGGTTTTGAAGGTCAAAACCAACACTTTAAACATAATCCGGAACTCAATCAGCAGCCAGTGCAGATTGTATAGGATCGGTGTAAAACAATTATCCAAGTCGCACGGGGTTCTGAGTGCAGGCAATTCTCCGAAGCCCAATTGTATTTGTACGGATCTTTTCCCCGTTAGCATTCTAAAGGGATGCTTAAATTTTGGCACCCATAAACCAGATTGGCTTTCGGGGAGAAACAGAGAAAGGGTGGAGGGAGGTCATTATCCGACAGGAAAAAAAAATCAAGATCGCCTCTTCCGCAGCCATTCAATGGCAACTCTTTGAAACAGAAATCCTGACCCCCTTGTATAGATCGAGAACAAGATTTGCCTTTCATTTGAATGTGTCCCATTTTTGAAAGTTACATGAGAGAGAGAGAGAGAGAGCTTTTGTGAGCGAAATTGCTTCTGAATAATTTAGCTCTGTGATAACCTTAAAAGCTGGGTTTGGCTTTCCACTCTTTTATTAAATTGGAGGGAGGGGGGTTCAGGAACTGAAGAGTCCCCCCGTCACTTCTTCTCGTCTATGTCGTGCTCTGCCCGATATTTCAGTCGCAACGGCAGGTCATGAGCTTTGACTTATCTCCAAAGAGAGAGAGCTCCGACGCAGAACTAGCAAGATCACCTTCCGTCAGATGCCTTCTTGATAGACTTACTCTTTGAAAGGAAACTCTAGGGATGCCAGCGAGCCAGAACTTGGCTGGTCTGTCTGGGAAAAAAAAACCCTGCAAGTAAAACAAGAGAACCAGCATGGTTAGAAGCGATGGACTCTAACCTGGAGAGAGGTTTGTTTCCCTGCTCCTGCACATGAAGCCTGCTGGGTGATGTTGGGCTAGACACAGCTCTCTTGAACTCTCAGTCCCACCAACCTCACAAGGTGTCTGTTGTGGGGAGAGGAAGGTTGAATCCCCACTTGAAATTTGCATGCAGATCTAAACCTTTTTGTTGTGAAACCGTGTCCTCTTCATCGGAGTTTCTCCCTCCCCACCGCAGCGAGCACACAGCAGACACACCCGGTTGCAGAACTCTTAGCAATCCCCACTACCAGGTGAGCTCGCTTCGCTGGTCTTCCCTGATTGGCTGGCGTGCCTTGATGGGGCGGGACCTTTTCCCACTGCGGAAACGTACATTATAGGGGTGTGATAAAAAACAGCATGTAAAAGTTTAACGTTTAACTGTGCAAACAATTAATTGTTACCTGTGTAAACCATTAACGATTCAAAGTTACACATTTGACTGTTTAACGTTTGCATCCCCTTCTGCTGGCCGATCGCAAAAGCGGAAATGAAACCAAGAAAAGACTGCATGTGCATCGCAGTGCTGATTGGTTGCCCGAATTCCGTGTCACACTCCAGGGCGGGAAACAAGTCAGGGTTTCAACCCTCATCCCTCCCCTCGGATCAGCTCTGAACCATGTCAATGGGGTCTATGCCACTTGTAACCAGGTCCTGCCAGAACGCGGATTAACGGGGAGAACGAGCGCCAGAAACGGAATCTGCCACGCAAGCAATGGGGAGGTCGTCCCTCAAACCTGGTTAGTTTGTGTTCTGAAACCTGGTTAAGACGGTAGTGGGGATAAGGTGGAAGGGAAAGGAGTTTGTGGGCCTCCGTGAATCTCCAAACTACTACTACTACTCCTCTACAGTTGTGAAAGTGGATTGAAAGTGCATTATTCTGCATGTGCAGAAGGTGCCCCAGAGTCTACATGAGAGAACAGAGATTCAGTTGCGGCAAAGCTCATTAAGAAGATGACTGACTTTCCCTCCACCATTTTGCTTCGACACACAAAAACCCCTTCTGTGCACTCAGAATAATACACATTCAATCCACTTTCACAACTGTTTGAGAGTGGATTCTGCTGTTCCGCACAGTAAAATCCAGCTTCGAAGTGCATTGAAAGTGAATAGAAAGTGCATGAGCCCTTCGGGGGAGGGCGGTTTATAAATATAATAAATAATTATTATTATTATTATTATTCTGCATGCGCGGAAGGGACCAAATGTATTTCTCTCTTTTTTATGTGCCAATCATTTTTCCCTTGCTATTTTTTTCCCTCAAGGGCAGCCAAGTCCACCAACGTTCCAGTTCATCTTGGAGACAAAGGCTATTTTATTTATACTCTTCTTCAGATTTCAGGAAAAGCCCCAGCAGAGCAGGGTAGGGGCTTGACGTAATCTTGCTAAGCCTTTATTTTTGAAAAAGAAAGATTCAACTCCTTTTTTTTCTAATTTCCATTCCATTCTGGAGATAACCACAGCAGAGGCTGGCAGGAAAATAGACCCGCACTTGGCTGAACTTGTCATTAACCGGGACATGATGCTATCTTTGGGATCTCTCTCTCTTTTTCTCCAGAGGATACCCACCCTGTGATAGCCACTTCCCAATAATAATAATAATAATAATAATAATAATAATAATAATAATAATAATAATAATAATAATAAGAAGAAGAAGAAGAAGAAGAAGAAGAAGAAGAAGAAGAAGAAGAAGAAGAAGAGGAGGAGGAGGAGGAGGAGGAGGAGGAGGAGGAGGAGGAGGAGGAGGAGGAGGAGGAGTTTGGACTTATATCCCCCCTTTCTCTCCTGTAGGAGACTCAAAGGGGCTTACAATCTCCTTGCCCTTCCCCCCTCACAACAAACACCCTGTGAGGTAGGTGGGGCTGAGAGAGCTTCGAAAAGCTGTGACTAGCCCAAGGTCACCCAGCTGGCATGTGTGGGAGTGTACAGGCTAATCTGAATTCCCCAGATAAGCCTCCACAACTCAAGCGGCAGAGCTGGGAATCAAACCCGCTTCCTCCAGATCAGAGTGCACCTGCTCTTAGCCACTGCTCTTAGCCACTACGCCACTGCATAGGATCTCACATTTTCCACTGTTGTTTGTATCATGTCCGCCTCTACCCTGAGATGAGAAAAAGAAGGTGGCATGGTATAGCCCCATCTTAAAAGCTAAGCATGGTCACCACTTGGGTGGGAGACCACCAAGAATGTCTCTGCAGAGGAGGGCAAGGGCCAACCACCTCTGCCTCTCACTTGCCTTGAAAGCCCCTTGCTGGGATCACCATAAATTGGAAGCTAAGCAGGATCACTGCTTGGATGGGAGACCACCAAGGAAGGCTCTGCAGAGGAGGGCAAGTAGACTGAGGCCTTCCCCTCATAAGAACATCAGAAGAGCCTTGCTGGATCAGAGCAATGGTCCACCCAGTCCAGCATACTGTTCCATACAGTGGACAACCAAAAGACCACCAACAAGACCATGTAAGTATAAGCTATCTCTATTAATGCCCTCCACTAGCATGCGTGTTCAGAAGGATACTGCTTTGGAACCTGGAGGTTCCATTTAGCCATCATGGGGCCTTGCCCCACTTACCTTAAGCCCCGCACTACTTGAGCAGAGTAGCGCAGGGTCCCCCGGCACTCCCCACAACAGGGGCGGTGACAGCACAGCCGCCCCGACGCTGCCGCTGTCGCACCCCCTCAGCGCGCGCCATCCCAGGCTCTCTTCTTAAAGGCGCCTTTTGATGACCCCGCACAGAGCGCGGGGTTGTGGAGATGCCTGGGCGCGCGCCTGGGATGCCGCGCGCTGAGAGCAGCGTGCGGCATTGGGGGATGGAAGAAAGTGGGGGAAATCCCATGGTTGTGGATAAACCTATCCTCCACGAACGGCTCTTATTCCTGTTTATAGGCAATTAAACAAATGGCAGTTGCTACATCCTGTGGCAGTGAATTCCACAGATTTGAATCCTCTTTGAGTGACAACTCCTGCAGTCTAGTTCTCAGTTGAATTCCCTAATTTTAATTCCCACAGTCCAGACTGCGTGATTCAATGCCAACACGGAAACATGGGGAAAGTTTGCGCATAGATCCACTTACTGCGTGCATGTGCGGAAATAGTAGCAATTCCACATTGTCAAGTGCTGTTTGAATACATATCATCATTGCATCGAATCAGTTTTTTTTTAAAAAAAAATGAGAATGCTTAAAGGAGAAAATAAACTAATTATACGGTTTGGTTGAACGTAAAAAATTGCGAGAAGTAAACAAATTCGGGCTGGAAGCTTCATTGGCGCTCCAAGCATTTGTGTTTTGCACAATCCCCAAAATAGAATTTTCCCTCTCTTTTTTTTTTTGGTTAAAAAGTGTTCTTTTCGACATTATGCAAAATACTTCAATAGGTCCCTTTTAATATATATGATAATGAGTTTATAGGCAAAGCGGGAAAGGTTGAAGGGTGGTGGGGGGGGGGAAGAGAGCCGGGCCCAGCCAAGCAGATGCCTTGTCAACAAGGTTTAGAATTGAGGACCATCGGGGCCTTTTTAAGAAACAGACTTACTGTGACATAAAACTGAAGTGTATTATAATATTTCAAATTCACACTGTTCGATGTGACACTTTTGCCTCATTAAAATGAAGAATGACACAGTCGGAGAGACGATCCCGTTCTCCCTCCCTTTGTATCGGGAGTTCAAAAGATGTCTCGAGCAAATTGTTCCGACGAGAGACAACACAAAGTACCTCGGATGTGGTGCCGCATACAATTAATTCTATAGCTTTTTTTGAAGATTGTCAGTGGTGGCCAAAGAGATAATAAGTGGCTGAGCTCTCGGCGTACCGTCTAACTAGACCGATTTAATAGGCACAATACCGATTTTCTCCTGGTGCGTTATCGGCAGCGGCCTATACGAAATTTGTACCAGGGTGTGTGTATTCCACCCGTCTGTGTCAGATGAAAGCGGGGACAAATGGTTTAGCTGGGCAGGGCAGATGTATAGAAGGACACGAAGTTACTTTGGTTTTACTGACTGATCATTTGAGGGGGGGGGGGTTCAGTTTGCTTTGCAGTCAAAGATAATCTCCTGAAACTAACTCCAATAGCAAAGTAAAGTGCAGCAATGGGAAACGGAGAACAGGGAGATCAATTCGTAATGGACGGAATAATGAATTTAAATAACCCACTACCTTTGGAAGAGGGATTGAAGAAGAACTGCAGCCAGCCAGCCAGCCAGCCAGGAACCTTTTTTTCCTGCATGCTGAGTCATCTCTCTCCTTGGCCGTTTCTGCACGGTGTCGATGGGGGCTGGGTCGGCGCATTCCGCGCCGACCCCACCCCCCTGGGACCATTCCCACGAACGGCCCCAGAAACAGCCGGGCAGACGGCGCCATGGAGCGCCATCGCCCAGCTGACTCGGCGTGTCCCTGGCCCTCCGGCACGTCGCCGAGGCCTGGAGACACGCCCCCCGGCCCTGTGCGCCTGCTTCAGCGTCGCAGGGCAGGGGGGATTGTCTCCAGGCCTCGGCGACGTGCCGGAGGGCTGGAGACAAGGTAAGTGAAGGGGGGAGTTGGGGGGGAGGCGCCTGGAAGCCGCTGCCGTTCGCATGGCAGCGGATCCAAGGCGGCTTTTCCAGTAAACCTCGCTTGCCAACTGCGCCCCCTGTGCAAATGGCTCCCTGGGGATGGTGTTTTTGCCATCCCCAGGCCGCCATAAAACGCCCGTGCGGAAAGGGCCCTTGTTTCAGGCAGAACCGTAAAAGCCAGGGCACTTCAGAAGGTTAGGGATGCTGTTTACCACTCAGCGTGGGATATTTCTTGCCCCCAGCTCCTGTTTGACAGTGGAAGACAAATCTTAAAAAATCCATCATCACAACAGTGTTATGCCACTTGCTGTGGGAACTTGGCAGTGAGGTCTCATCCCTCTTGAATCACGGAAAACTATAGTTTTACCATACACGCCCTTTCCGCACAAACCTTTTAAAACATTTTGAGGCAGGAAATAAAACATTTCTTCCATGGAGTTCTGCATTGTGTTCACCCCCAAACGTTTCTCCAGTTGAAACATTTTGAGAACATCTTCAGTTCCTGGGTGATCTATTTACCACCTTTCCCATGGTCCTCTGTTTTCTCTGAACTTCCTCTTTGGCAACATTTTCTCACCTCATTCTCCTTTCCTCCTCATCTGTTCGGTTGTCCATTTATAATTTTGTTTAATTGGGGGGGTCAATCTTGGAAGCATCAAGTATATGAGGACTGGAGGAATAAAGAATCGTGGAAAAAATATAACAGGGCAAAACTCATTTTGGGGGAGAGAGTTGTGTGAAGTTCTTCCCCAAAACACTATTCCTAAGATCCTGAAGACAGAGGCGTAGCACCAGCGGGGAGGGGTGGGGCGCAACGCCCCGGGCAGAGTGCGCATGTGCCCTGGGCAGTTTCCCCTTACTCCAACTCTGCCTGAAGATGTTACATTTGTGCTGTGTGGAATCCACCCTAATGACAGACATTGTCCCATTCCATGAGGAACTGAATGGTGCCATCTTCAGTTACTGTCAATCAGCCCATCCCGTTCTCTGAAATTCGCCCAGGCCTCGATGTACGAGGGCTGGATGTCAGGTCCTAAATACGCCTCTGCAGCCCTGGGGACGACCTCATTGCAAGGTTCCATTAAAAAACCTCCTGAACATGAGAACATGATTGTTGATAGACGGCCGAAATCTGACCCATGTCTGGCTGTGGAAAGAATATTATTGCGGCAATGGCGCAGGACAAAACTCGAAGTCTCTGTTTCTCTCCCTGCTCAGCAGACCAACAGACTGGCTATATGATTCCTACCAGTTCTGCAAACACCATCCCTCTCTAGCGAGAGTAGAGGGTAACCCCCCTCTCCATTCTCAGAAGTCTATTGTGAAGGAAATCTCTTGTCGGAAGGATTCGCTTTCCTGGGCCAGGAGGCTTTTCTAAGAGCCTGGTTCAAAAAAGCAAAGGAGTGGAAATCTCTCTATTCAGCCGGTTTTTAGATCCTTCCTTAAGCTTTTTCTCTTTTTTGCGGCAGACAATAGTCCCGAAAAGAGAAAAGCAGCTCAATCAAACAAGTCTGGGGAGATTGGATTGAATTTATCTACCCTCTCTCGAGAGGACAATGCCTGCCCTCATGGGTGGGGGAGCCAACTCCATCTTGGGCTGCTGGGTGAGATTAATTTGTTGTGCTTTCCTGGTTAGGAAAAGAGCTGTGTTCAATCAAGGCCGGAAAAAGCAGCGGACGGATTCTGTGCCACAGGTGGGAGATTAAGGCTGGGACAGGAATGAGTTGGATCCGGGCTAAGTTTTCTATTTCTGCTTGGGACCCTCATACCTTCGTGACCGTCTCAACCCATATGTCCTGAGTAGGCCTCTGCGATCGGCAGAGGCCGATCTACTGGTGGTCCCTGGCCCCTCCATGATGCGACTGGCCTCTACCCGGGCCAGGGCTTTTACGGCCCTGGCCCCCACCTGGTGGAACACCCTTCCATCAGATGTGCGGGCCCTGCGGGACCTTGGAGAATTCCGCAGGGCCTGTAAAACGGTTTTGTTCCACCGGGCTTTTGGTGAGGCTGGCCGCTGACTCACCCTCCGGGATGCCCCTGTGTTGCGTGCCATCCCATCATTGGCACGCCCAATATAACATCTAACCTACACTGCTACCCCCCGCCTGGCCTGGGTTCGGGCGCCATACTTTCATACTTTCATATTTTTATAATCTTACTGGTATATATATTGTATTGATGCTGCTTATTTTATGAATTTTGTAATTTGTTTTAACTTGTTTTAACTTATTTATTCTGTGTATTGTTGTTTGGCCAATCGTATATGATATTGTGTCTGGCCCTGTGTACACTGCCCAGAGCCCTTCGGGAATGGGTGGTTTATAAATGCGATAAATAAATAAATGAATGAATGAATGAATGAATGAATGAATGAATGAATGAATGAATGAATGAATGAATGAATGAATGAATGAGACAATGAGACAATGAGACAATGAGACAATGAGACAGGAATGAGTTGGATCCGGGCTAAGTTTTCTATTTCTGCAAATCAGTCCAGTCTTTGGAACAAAACGTACCTCATACTTACATTTTTTAATCAATTATTTATTGATTGGTTGTTGTGGGTTTTCTGGGCTGTGTGGTTCCCCACCCTGGGACACAGACAATATATACCCCAAACATTCCCTTCTCTCTAGACACAGTGTGTAACAGACTTCCCTCTGTGATACACCTCTGAAGATGCCAGCCACAGATGCAGGCGAAACTTTAGGAACAAGATCCACCAGACCAAGGCCACACAGCCCGGAAAACCCACCAGTTGAATCCGTCCGTGAAAGCCTTTGACAATATATTTATTTATTATTTACATCTCAATGAAAAATTTAAAACTACCCTGCACCAGTTGGCACCCCAGCCAATCACATCTCAGCCAGCATGGAGTAGTGTTTAAGAGCATTCTAATCTGGACAACTGGGTTTGATTCCCCACTCCTCGACTTGAATGGTAGACTCTAATCTGGCAAACCAGGCTTGTCTCCCCACTCCTGTACATAAAGCCTGCTGGGTGACTTTGGACTAGTCCCAGTTCTCTCAAAACTCTCTCAGCCCCGTTTGCCTTACAAGGGGTCTGTTGTGGGGAGAGGAAGGACAGGGGTTTGTAAGCTACCTTGAGACTCCTTGTGGTTGAGAAAAGTAGGGTATAAATCCAAACTCTTCTTCATTTTAATCATGTGCTGATTCAGTTTAGAAATACCTTCATTTCATAAATGGGTGAGTTTCCTTTCTGAAATTATTCAAAAACTGTGATAGAAAAAGCCCACTGTTAGCAGCACTCCATTCAGCCATCTGAAGCCCTACGGTGCCCAGTGTCCTCCCCCAGTCTCAGAAGGGTTTTCTCTCTCTCTCTTCCACTTCAATATGCTGCCACCAGCTGGTAAATTTAGGTACTACCTGCCAAGAGAAGTAGTGATCTCAGCTTCCCTTCCTGTGTTCCTGTCCAAGCACTTTCATCTCCCACTACCCAGTAACTGGCTACTTGGGGATGGTTTAAAACTGCATTCGTACAATCCTGGAAAAATAGCGATTCAACAACTGACCGCCTCTCTTCTCCAGTGCCCCTTTTAAATAGCGAGTTCAAATAGCGGAGGTCTGCGTGATGTGGAGAGCAACTGCCGGCATTCAGAATAGTAAAAAATAATTAAATCTAAAAATTCCACACATTTATTCTCTGCCCAGTAATGGGTTGAGCAAGTAATATAAAGAAAAGGTGAAAACACTAATTTTCCCTATCCCTCGCTCTATACATGCCCTAGCTGATATTGATCTAATGCAGGATCTTTAGTGTAGAAGACAGTGTTGTAAAAGCTTCCTGTTACCTTGGAGCAGCCAAAGGCAGCCCTGTGTCTGCTCCATGTGGCAATGGCAGCCACCAAGATGGAGCGCATGCACAAGAGCTCCTGCCTCCAGATGTAATCAGCTAGAATGGACCTTCCTCCCTCTATCCCAAGGGATTATTTTTCCTGCCTCCTTTGTGGGTCAATTAATCTTCTGTTTTCCTGCCTTCTTTGTGGGCCAATAATTGTTTTCCTAAAATCTGTGGGATGATTCAGTGTAGCCTCTTGCACCCCCCAAAGTCTCTGTGTCATCTAGGTTTCAGATTCCAGCCAAGGGGTGAGCTACCATTTCATTGTCATTTCCACAGTTTCAATGGTTGATGCCTTGACCTGGCCCAGGCTAGCTCGGTCTCATTGATGTTGGAATCTGGGTTCCAAGCTAAGCATGGCTGCCCCTGGTTAGTTTTTGGATGGGAGACCCCCCCCAAGGAAGTCCAGGATGGCTATGCAGATGCGGTCAATGGCAAACCACCTCTGATCATCTCTTTCATTGGAAACCCATAACGTTGGTTGTGATTTGACGGCACTTTTTACCATCACTCTTGGGGGATACTTGGAAACTATCAACTTCTTCTTGGGTGCTGTGTGGTTTACAGGCTGCATGGCCATGTTCTAGCAGCATTCTCTCCTGATGTTTCGCCTGCATCTGTGGCTGGCATCTTCAGAGGAGCATACAGCCATATGAGGATCATACAGAGGATCATACAGCCATACAGCCCGGAAACCACACAGCACCCAAGTGATTCCGGCCGTGAAAGCCTTCGACAATATATCGACTTCTTCCTTTCTGTCTAACTTCTGCCAGGAGAGAGAAAAAACATTTAAACCTAAATTGGGGGATGTGTCAAACCCAAACCTAAAGTGAAAAAAAAAGTTCTCCACAGACTGTATCACGGAAATGGCCTTGAAGTCTACGCTGTTCCCTCAGATTTGATAAACTATCTCCATTTTTTTTTCTTGGACCCCAGGGGTGTGTGGAAATTGCCCCCTAACATCATGGGACGCTTCAAACATAACCTGTTTGCATAACTGCGCACAACCCAGCCAGAGGTCTCTCAGAACAGTATGTTTTCCTCTCTGTTGACTTCCAAAGTGTTTGCACAGCGTTCAGCTGAGCAAAAACACAAGGTCCCGCAGGTCAGTGGGTCAGACCACCACACGACTGTAACGGGACTGACATCAACAACATTGACGTTGGCATCCAACCCGAAAAAGCCGAGCTGCAGATAAATAAATCAGGCTTCTAAACAAGACGATTAATGGCCTCCTCCCCCTTTCCAGAAACATATAGGGCATTGAGAAATGAGCAAAATAGATTGGTCCCATTTGCAACCAGAGGGCATCACTATATATATCCTAGGGGGAGATGTCATAAATAGGTTTTGAATGGAGCTCAGGCTAACAAGCGGAACATCTGTTTTGCGCATAGAAGGGCACGGGGTTAATTCCCGGCATCTCCGCTTCAAAGGATCAGGCCAGAGGTGACATTACAGAGCCAGCATGGTGTAGTGGTTAAGAAGAGCAAGGGCGCTCTAGTCTGGAGAACCGGGTTTGATTCCCCACACTGCCACTTAAGCTGCGGAGGCGTATCTGGTTGTGCCCTCCAACACACGCCAGCTGGGTGACCTTGGGCTAGTTACAGTTCTTCGGAGCTCTCTCTCAGCCCCACCCACCTCACAGGGTGTTTGTTGTGAGGGGGGAAGGGCAAGGAGATTGTAAGCCCCTTTGAGTCACCTATAGGAGAGAAAGGGGGATATAAATCCAAACTCCTACTCCTTCTCTTCTTCTTCTTCTTCTTCTTCTTCTTCTTCTTCTTCTTCTTCTTCTTCTTCTTCTTCTTCTTCTTCTTCTTCTTCTTCTTCTTCTTCTTCTTTACCTAAGATCTTCTTCTTCTCAGGTTGTCTCCCTGGCTTGACTCTGCAACTTGGGTGCTCAGGCAGAATGGTCACTTACTAGAAATCCTCCGAAATGAGATACCAGCCGAGCCAGTAGTGGCTTGGGGGCGACACATTCATCAAAACAACTAGCTGATTATTTTATTTTTTTAAAAAAAACCTTATTTATGTATTTTGTAAATTCTGCTGTTTGGGTTTTCAAGGCACATTTGCTGAAATGGTTTTATTATGCCTGCAAAAATTGTGCTTTTTGCTCCCGTATCAAATCCTTTGAACTCTCCGCTGAAGTTGTTTGGAGGGCATTTTTACATGGCTCTTTTCATCCACCCTTTCTGTCGGGTTATGGATTTGCTATTGTTTTCATTTTGTCTCGTCGGTGTTTTTTTTTTTTGAAAAAAAATGTTTGTTATGGTTGCAGGCTGCCTTGGGCCATGTTTTACAGAGATATGGGATGAAAAGTCGGGGTTTGGAAACCTTCCCAGAAACCGTGAGTTCTGAGAAAACTGCGGCTGGCCCAAGGTTGCCCAGCAGGATTGTAGGAGTGCGGCTACACATCTGGTTCACCAGATAAGCCTCTGCCACTCAGGTGGAGGAGTGGGGAATCAAACCCAGTTCTCCAGATTAGAATCCACCTGCTCTTAACCACTACGCCACCCTGACCAGGCATAAGGAAGTACGGCAGAATGAGGGGAAGGAAATGGCCAGGTATTACATGGGAATTAAGCCCCGGCCTCCAAACGCAGTGTCAGAGAGGTCTGTAATACGGCGCTGGAGAAAACGAATGCATTCAGCACCAGAAGGCCGGCCCTCGACGTGGCACCAGCGCTTACTGTAACATTTATTTGGTAGGAGGGGAGCTTCCTGCGGCAATTCCTTGCAAGCTTCCCTGTCTCGACAGTTCTTTGGTTAAGCCCAAGAAGAAGAAGAAGGAGAAGGAGAAGGAGAAGGAGAAGGAGGAGAGGAAGGAGAAGGAGGAGGAGAAGAAGAGGAAGAAGAGGAAGAAGAAGAAGAAGAAGAAGAAGAAGAAGAAGAAGAAGAAGAACAAGTACAAGAACAAGAACAAGAAGAACAAGAACAAGAACAAGAAGAAGGGGAACAAGAACAAGAAGAACAAGAAGAACAAGAAGAACAAGAAGAACAAGAACAAGAAGAGGAGGAGGAGGAGGAGGAGGAGGAGGAGTTTGGATTTATATCCCCCTTTCTCGCCTGTAAGGAGAATCAAAGGGGTTTACAGTCTCCTTTCCCTCCCCCCCCCCCCGGTGAGGTGGGGGGGGCTGAGAGAGCTCCAAAGAACCATGCCTAGCCCAAGGTCACCCAGCTGGCATGTGTTGGGGCGCACAAGCTAATCTAGTTCACCAGATAAGCTTCCCCAGCTCAAGTGGCAGAGCAGGGAATCAAACCCGGTCCTCCAGATTAGAGTGCCCCTGCTCTTAACCACTACACTACGCTGGCTCTCCTGCAGCACACATAGGGGGCAAAGTTGTGAGCCAAAGCTGGTCCGTCTCTGGGACAGCTGTGTGAGAACGTATTCGGGGTGCAAATCATCAGCAACAATCCACTGCGTCAGAACATACCGGCTTCATGTGTAAGAGCGGGGAAACAAAACCAGTTCACCACATAAGAGTCCGTTGCTCACATGGAGCAGTGCGGAATCAAACCCGGTTGTCCAGATTTGAGTCCACTGCTCTTGCCCACAACATCACGTTGCCTCCTTTGCCTTTTTGCCACCTTGACCTTTTTTATCTTTCTTATACCTGCTTCAACTTGGAAATGCCTACAAATATAGCCCAAGGCTTGCTTGAACTCATGAGATCTTGGACTCTAAGCAAGGTTGATTCTGGTCAGGATTTGGCCTCCGTTTATTTTTATTGGTAAACATTTCACTATTGATACTGATTTTATCAATGCTGTTTCCCTTTCTTCTCGGTGATTTTTTTTACCGTTTTGTGAGCTGCGTGAAGCGAGCCTGGAGAGGCGGCGTGCGCCTTGTTTAGACAAATAAACTCAATACACCCAGCAAGGGGAGGAATTATTTCCACCTTTTGCAAAGAAGGTAGAGGGGGAGCTCGACTGAGCCGGAGTCCTCAATACCACAGCATCCCAAAAACTCTCCTGGGAATCTGACCTCGTTATCGTGACAAGTGGAAATGTTATTCTCTTTTTGCCCCACACGTGCGATTGCTAACCAAAGTGTGCTGACCCCATTCCGGCCTCTATGAAAGGTCATTTTTGCAAATTGCCGTATTTCCTGTAATACCCCCCTCCCCAAGATCCTACAATAAATGCTAGGGAGTCGATAAATATTTCATCAGTGATTTTTTTTCCCCGCACGGAGCTTTCCCCCCCCCTTGCAGGTTTCTATTAGCAATTCAAGTTAGCCCCTCCCACCCTACACACACACTCACACACACCACATCTTTCTCTTTCTCTTTTTTTTTTTTTTGCTTCCTTTTCTCCGAGCCTGAACTTTAGCAACTTTGCTGGAAGTGACAGATGATTTATTTTCACAGCTAGGGGCTGCTGGAATTGCTCATTAACTGTTATTGATACCGTAGCACTTTTCCCGATAGGACACATCCAAACTTTCCCTTAAGTTATTAAAAAGGGGTTTTTTCCCCTCCCTTTATCTTAGAAGATCCAGTTAGAGTTTGCCTCATCGATACATCTGATAAACTGGATTGGATTTAAAAAACAATAATAATTTGTCCCATTTTTCTTTATTTATTCAAATGTCTATAAAAATCATCAAGTGGTTTCCCCCCCCCCCCCCCCACATCTTTTATTTCTGTACTTTCCTGGAAGCTGTGTAATACAGTACTTAGCAGGTTAGCCTGACCTGGATGGCCCAGAGTGGTCCTATCTTGCCAGATCTCGGATGCTAAGCAAGGTCAGCTCCTGTTAGAACTTCGATGGGAGACCACCAGGGAAGTACAGAGTTGCTGCGCAGAGGCAAGCAATGGCAAACCACCTCTGTTGTTCTCTTGCCCTGACCTGGATGGCCCAAAATCCTCTCTTGTCAGATCTTGGTGGCTAAGCAGGGTCAGTTTATTAGAACTTCAAGGGGAGATCACTGTGGAAGCCCAGGGTTGCTACGCAGAGGATGGGAATGGCAAACCACCTCTGTTGTTCTCTTGCCCTGACCTGGATGGCCCAGAGTCCTATCTTGTCAGATCTTGGTGGCTAAGCAGGGTCAGTTCATTAGAACTTCAAGGGGAGATCACCGTGGAAGCCCAGGGTTGCTACGCAGAGGAAGGGAATGACAAACCACCTCTGTTGTTCTCTTGCACTGACCTGGATATCCCAAGCTTGCCTAATCTCATCAGAACTGGGCTGCTAAGCAAGTCAGCCCCATGTCAGAACGTGGATGGGAGACACCCAAGGAAGACCACAGACCCTAGGCAGAGGAAGGCAGTGGCAAACCACCTCTGAGCTTTTCTTTCCTTGAAAACCCTACAGGGTTGCTAAACATCAGTTGTGACTGAATAGCACTTCTCTCTCCCACAAAGGCACACTCTACTGAAAACCAGTCAGTGGGAAAGTGATTTTAGGATTGCTTTGTTGGTTATTTAAAAAAACACAACAAATTTGCCAATATGGATTACGGGCGATAATAATTCCTGGGGAAATTAGCATTTGGAGCTATGTTCAGATGACATCAATTGTCATTCTGAGGATAAGATTTAACTTTGGGTGGAGTAAAAAGCAAGTCTTGATTTTTAAAATACTTTTAAGTTACATGAAGCTCCGAAGAACTGTGACTAGCCCAAGGTCACCCAGCTGGCATGTGTTGGAGTGCACAAGCTAATCTGGTTCACCTCCACAGCTCAAGTGGCAGTGTGGGGAATCAAACCCGGTTCTGCAGATTAGAGTGCACCTGCTCTTAACCACTACACCAGGCTGGTTCAGAGATTCACTGTGGATCCCTGGTGAACCACCGGTGGGAACAGACGATTTTAATTCCTCGCTCCAGTTGTTTTGACCCCCACATTCCTGTTTGTGTGAATCCTGCATGTGAATCTTGAATTTTCATTTATTTAGAGAGGTCGAAGTGTGGAATTCAGAAGGGTTTTCTCCCTCTCGAGCCCTCACATACAAGCAGGATCCAGAGAATCAGAGCTAATAATCTCATTGCGAGGGGCTTTTGAGGGCACTTAATTAAACTTATAAATTTGAGCAATGAGATGGCAACGGATAATGCTGGTGAATTCTGTCATGCAGAGAGGCACACGGCGCTGCAATTAAAACCACACCGCTAACAGCAACAATTACAGCCGGTTCCAGCTAGTCCCGTCATGAAGATTCACATTGCTGCGGCAAGACACAGAGCGACTTCTTAATCAACCTCTCAGGTTGCCAGCAGGATACTTCAGGGGAAGGTCTCGACTTCTTTGACCTGTTGTTGGCGCTCCATGGTAACTGGTTGGACTAGGTCAGGGGTCTGCAACCCGCGGCTCTGGAGCCGCATGCGGCTCTTTCGTCCTTGCACTGCAGCTCCATGTGGCTTGGGTCCTCTCAGCCTCCTTTGGAGAGTCGCCCTAAGGGTTAATGTGAAAGAGTCCCTGTTCCCAGAGAGGCACAGCCTGAGATGGCTATCCCAAGCCACTTCCAGCTTCCCTGTCCCAGCTGCCTGGTTGGCTGATGCCGGTGATGATGGCGCGGGGCGGGGGCAGAGCACCGCTGGTGGATCCTCTTGAACAGGTGAGCGGCAAAGGGCAGGAAATGGAAGGGAGTTGCAGAAGCACAGATTTTCAGCGCAATCCTAACCTCAGTCCGCCCCCCTTGAATGGGGAGTCAGGGGTCGGCCCTGCTTTGGGGGGCCTCATTTCCTCCTCCCCTGGGTCCTTCTTGGGGGGCAGGACCACATGGGGGACCCCAGCAGCACCACCTTGGATTGCAGACCCCCCCACCTCAGCAGCCCCACTGAGCTCCAGGGGCTTTCCTGGAGGATGGCAGCCTGGCTGAGTCCAGGTGAGAAAGACGATGTCAGGTTTTAAAGGAGTTATTACCTGCAGCCCTCGTCGGGGCTGTTTGATGGGGAGGCAGGGGTGGGTGGGAATGGTTTGCTTCTGCATTGCCAAGGAGGGCAGGAGGGCATGGGGAAAGCCTTGCACGTGGATCTTGGAAGGTTTACTTCAGAGTAAGCCAGTGGAGGGTAAGATTGTAGATCGTGGAAGGGAGGAAGGCCGGGATCATCCTCAGCCATGGTTGTCGTGGGCTGCCAACTCCCGAAGGGCAAATCTCAGGGCATTTGGGGGTCGGTTCTCAGAAACTGCGGCTTTTGGGACCAGGGCGGAGGCCGTGCTCAGTGCGGCTGTCGAGTCCACCCTCCATGGCAGACATCTTCTCAGGGGGGGGGGGGATCTACCTCCAAGTGGAATTTGAGGGGGTTCTTTGGGGGGGCATAATCAGTGTCTTTCAGCACAAGAAAAGAGAAATGTGTGAAACGGGGGTTCTATTGCTGGTCATTTGAATCATGTACAAAACAACAGGCTTTTTACCCCCCCCCCCTTTTGCTTTGATGGGTAAAAATGGGCCCCCAAAAAGGGAACTTCTCCCTGCATGAGGATATATACAGTGTTATCTTCATTTTAGATGTCAAAAAGTATTTGCGGCTCCAAGTGTTTTCTTTTCCGTGGAAAACAGGTCCAAATGGCTCTTTGGGTGCTCAAGGTTGCCGACCCCTGGACTAGGTGATCCAGCAGGTCTCTTCTGAGGTTCTTCTCAGCGGAGGCCTCGGCCTCTATGCCCTGTTGTTGGCCCTCCAGGGCAACTGATTGGTCACTGGGGGAGAATGGATGCTGGACTAGATGGACCGCTAGTCTGCTCCGGCAGGGCTCTTCTAACGTTCTGCTCTGGGCATGGCCTTGGCCTCTGTGCCCTGTTGGTAACCCTTCAGAGGAACTGGTTGGCTCCTGGGCGAGACAAGAAGCTGGACTAGGTGGACCTTCCCTGGTCTCATCCAGCAGGACTCTTTTCAGGTTCTTATCAGGAGAAGACCTCAGCCTGTATGCCCTGTTGCTGGCTCTCCAGAGGAACTAGTGGCCACTGGATGAAGCAACATGCTGGACTAGATGACCGTCCACTGGTCTGATCCAGCAGGGCTCTTATAAGGTTCTTATCAAGGGAAGGTCTCAATCCCCATGCCTTGGGACTCTTTAGTTTGGAGAGGAGATGGCTGAGGGGGGATATGATTGAAGTCTATAAAATTATGCATGAGGTAGAAAATGTTGACAGAGAGAAATTTTTCTCTCTTTCTCACAATACTAGAACCAGGGGGCATCCATTGAAAATGCTGGAGGGAAGAATAAGGACTAATAAAAGGAAACCCTTCTTCACGCAACGTGGGATTGGTGTTTGGAATATGCTGCCACAGGAGGTGGTGATGGCCACTAACTTGGATAGCTTTCAAAGGAGCTTGGACAGATTGATGGAGGAGAAGTCGATCTATGGCTACCAATCTTGATCCTCTTTGATCTGAGACTGCAGATGCCTGAGCAGACCAGGTGCTCAGGAGCAGCAGCAGCCGCAGAAGGCCATTGCTTTCACATCCTGCATGTGAGCTCCCAAAGGCACCTGGTGGGCCACTGCGAGTAGCAGAGAGCTGGACTAGATGGACTCTGGTCTGATCCAGCAGGCTTGTTCTTATGTTCTTATGTCATTGGCCCTCCAGAGGAATTGACCAATGTTCTTATGATGTTCTTAACAGAGGAAAAGCCTCGGCCTCTATGCCCCATTGTTGGACCTCTAGAGAGAGGATTGGACCCTGTGGTTGGAACTGGATTCCTCCCCCTGTATTACCAACATACTGAAATGATCCTGATGCATTGATCCACGTGGTCATATTACAGCTCTTTTTGTGCGATGCTTTACTGGCGTTTGGGCATGAACGTGCGTATCTGTGACACAACGCACAAAAAGAATCATCCTGAGATCACAAGTGCACTTGCCTTGAGATAATTCCTTTTTTGCAATGTTCCACCTATCTGGGAATGTGCATCGTTAAAGCAGAGGAGGCGAAACTGGTCACAGACTTTGTGAAAGCTGCTGTGAGTCGCCCATCATTTTGGACACGCTTCTGCTCAGAACAAACAATAAAAAGACAGGGAGACCGAAATCTGAAAATGCGAAAAACACAGAGCCGAACTGATGGGGCACATGTCCTTTATCCGTGACTCCTTTTTCTAGGAAGTTGTATTCCAACTTGTCATTCTTTCACAGGAAATAGAAATCCGTTAGCCGGGGCTACTTGTCCGAGCGTGTTCTGGAAATACCATCGCTGCTTCATTAGAATAAAATGTCAATAACCAGGAAAGTCACTAATGTAAAGAGAGCCAGAAGATGTTAGCGAGAAAGATTGGGCAAGGTCTATTTCCTTTAAACTGCAGGCGCCCCCCCCCCCTGATTTAATCTAGTCCTCTCTGGAAAAAGAATGCCAGTTGTTTGACCAAAGTATTCTAGTTTAAATAAATGCCTAGCCTATAGTAGACTGTCCTTCTGCTCATGCATATTGTCGCATGGGAGAAATGCATCCCTGGTTTTGTATTCACAAGGGTGCATAATCCCACATGTCACTCTATGTTGTACTGCATCATGGGCTTTGTGGTCTGAAAGCTATGGTGTGCTGCATCATGGGCTTTGTGGTCTGAAAGCTATGGTGTGCTGCATCATGGGCTTTGTGGTCTGAAAGCTATGGTGTGTTGCATCATGGGCTTTGTGGTCTGAAAGCTATGGTGTGCTGCATCATGGGCTTTGTGGTCTGAAAGCTATGCTGTGCTGCATCATAGTCTTTGTGGTCTTAAAGCTATGGTGTGCTGCATCATGGGCTTTGTGGTCTGAAAGCTATGCTGTGCTGCATCATGGGCTTTGTGGTCTGAAAGCTATGGTGTGCTGCATCATGGGCTTTGTGGTCTTAAAGCTATGGTGTGCTGCATCATGGGCTTTGTGGTCTGAAAGCTATGGTGTGCTGCATCATGGGCTTTGTGGTCTGAAAGCTATGCTGTGCTGCATCATAGTCTTTGTGGTCTTAAAGCTATTGCCTATATTTTTCTTTTTAGGGGGCGAGACTTGGGGTGTTCGTATGAGATGATTTGGCATTAAAAAAACTCCATCCAAGGCAATACTCCTGTCAATTCATGGTTTTTAGCAATATGTGACAATTTCAGAACTTGCTATCTGAAGAGGAACGTTTGATTTTGAAAAACGCCAAACCCAGTGTTAGCATTATCTTCAAAACCAGGAGAGTAATAGCTAACCTGGATTTAATTGGCCCCTTTTTGGGGGCAATAATTCTGCCTCTAATATTATTTTTAACATCTGTTTATCTCCAGTCATGTGCTGGATCTGGTACAAATTTTACAAGCGAGGCAGTGCCCCTGTACAATTTGCATTAAACAAATGAGGCAGGGGAGAAGGGAGGTGGAGGACTGATAAATGACCGGTTCTGGAAAGATAAGTAGTATGGGAAATGCAGAGATGCAATACCCCCCCCCCCAAAAAAAAATTCTAGCAGTCAATTGCACGTTCCAGCCATATACAACCTTTTTGAGCATATCCATGACTTTAGGAGTGTGATAAATCAAATTCAGGGGAGGGGAATCCATCTTCGGGGGCGGAAGATTGAAGAAATGGACATTTTCTCCTGCAGAGCCATCCTTATTTATGCTTTTGCCCATTTATTTATTTATCCTCTCCCTCTCCAGGAAAGGTGCTGAGGGCAACTCACAGCATCAACGAAGCGACCGAAACAGTGAGAGAAGCAGGTGGATAAAAATAGCAATAAAGAAACCAGTAAAACCCCAAAAGTGGCAGGATTCTTTAAAAATATATCGAAGGCACCAAACTGTCACATGCACTTTTTAAATAGATAGCAACACAAGAGCCGGAGTGGTGTGGTGGTTAAGAGGGGTGGACTCTAATCTGGAGAACCGGGTTTGATTCCCCGCTTCTCCACATGAGCAGCAGACTCTTATCTGGAGAACTGGGTTTGTTTCCCTGATCCTCCACATGAAGCCTGTTGGGTGGCCTTGGGCCAGTCACAGTTCTCTCTGAACTCTCTCAGCCCCGCCTACCACACAAGGTGTCTGTTGTGGGGCGAGGAAGGGAAAGGAGCTTGTAAACCACTTTGAGACTCCATACAGTTGAGAAAAGCAGGGGATAAATCCAAACTCTTCTGCTTCTTCAATGCAGATTTTCAAAGTGTGGTCCAAATTAATTAGGTACTAAGCCATTCTGGGTACAAACTAACCGTGCCAGATGGGCTAGGGCCGCTAGGCCAGTGGTGGCGAACCTATGGCACGGGTGCCAGAGGTGGCACTCAGAGCCCTCTTTGTGGGCACGCACAAACAGAGTGCCCCCCCACATCTAGGCTGGCCTGGGGCACTGGGCTCGATTATTAGCATTAAACCTAAGACCTAGTTTTGGGGAAGCAGTGTAGGTAACCCTGTTAAGCGCAGTTAAACACTACTGATTTTTATGGGAAGAATGAAAGTGTGATCCTTTACCTGGGAGTAAGCTCAGTGGCTGGCAATGGGGCTTGCTTCTGAGTAAACCCTCCTAAAGTCATGATTCACCGGTTGGAAAAGTTGCACGGTCGCTTCAAAGCAAAGCCACTGACTACCACCAAGCTTACTCTTGAGTAACGCATGCTTTGGAGCCAACCGTTTTTTCTAAATGAAAACCTCAGTATTCGTGTTAAATTGCCATGTTGGCACTTTGCAATAAAAAAGTGGGTTTTGGGTTGCAGTTTGGGCACTCGGTCTCAAAAAGGTTCTCTATCGCTGGGCTAGGCTAAAAGAGAAAAAGTCTGGTCCATTAAGCTTCATGGTGGAGTGCAGTTTGGAACTCAGGTCTTTGAGTTCCCAGTTACATACTCCAGCTACTACAGCAACGTGTCAGGGATCAGGGTGGTTGAAGGTCTATTCCCAAACATTAGATTATGAGGATAAAACTAGGAAAAGACAACCATGTCCTTAATGAAGGGTGGGATCATTAGGAAAGGAATTGATAATAAAACTGCAAGGATTGTCATGCCCTTATATAAAGCCGTGGTGCGACCGCACTTGGAGTCCTGTGTCCAGTTCTGGTCGCCGCATCTCAAAAAGGATATTGAGGAGATAGAAAAAGTACAGAGAAAGGCAACGAGGATGATTGAGGGACTGGAGCACCTTCCCTATGAGGAGAGGCTGCAGCGTTTGGGACTCTTTAGTTTGGAGAGGAGACAGCTGAGGGGAGATATGATTGAAGTCTATAAAATTATGCATGGGGTAGAAAATGTTGACAGAGAGAAAATTTTCTCTCTTTCTCACAATACTAGAACCAGGGGGCATTCATTGAATATGCTGGGGGGAAGAATTAGGACTAATAAAAGGAAACACTTCTTCACGCAACGTGTGATTGGTGTTTGGAATATGCTGCCACAGGAGGTGGTGATGGCCACTAACCTGGATAGCTTTAAAAGGGGCTTGGACAGATTTATGGAGGAGAAGTCGATTTATGGCTACCAATCTTGATCCTCTTTGATCTGAGATTGCAAATGCCTTAACAGACCAGGTGATCGGGAGCAACAGTCGCAGAAGGCCATTACTTTCACCTCCTGCATGTGAGCTCCTAATGGCACCTGGTGGGCCACTGCGAGTAGCAGAGAGTTGGACTAGATGGACTCTGGTCTGATCCAGCTGGCTTGTTCTTATGTTCTTATGAAGCCATCCACTGAGGACTAGAAGCTTGAAACCAGCATAGGAATTTGATGAAAATCCAGGGAGACATATTTTGCATCCCCTCTGCATATGTTTAAGCAGGAATGTGACCAGCTTGGATTCTAACGCTGCCAGCAAATATTCACAAATGTTCCCTTCCTCTCATGTGACATTTCAGAAGTTCAGGGAGTTTATGCTGCTGAGAAAATATAGATCAGGTGCCAAGGAGTTTATGTGGGCTGTAATTCAACAGACACACATTTCTCCGCCTCATCATAATCACATTATTTTCAGATTATGTTGACACACGGCCCAAATAAATAACGGTTAAGCGAAATTAAGACGTTTGAAGGACCGGAGATCTAATATTTGCACGTACGTAGCTCGCCGGCAGCTGTTTGCCCTGCAAAAATAAAGCTCAAATTGAAAGCTTCCAGCAATATATATATATATATATATGCATATGTTGGGTTCTAAGCTAATATCAGCTGTGCGTTGGCTGATCGTTTCTGGCGACTGTTCTCCAAGTTTCAAAAAAATAAGATGCTGTTGATTGATAGTAAGTGGGGTTTTTTTTGCTTTATTGCTTTTCGCTGTAAAGTATCAGCTGACTTAGGCGGTTCCATAACAAGGAAGGTTCAGAGGTGGTTCACAGGACCTCCCTCTGCCTCACAATCCTGGTATCCCTTGGTGGTCTCCCATCAAAAAGCTGACGAGGACTACTGGCGTAGCTAGGGGGGATCCTGGGGGTGCCACTTCCATTGGGGGCATATTGAAAATATTGCAAATCCTTTACAGGATTTATTAATATATTTACAGGATTTATTAATATATTTAGGAAATCAGTCACATATGTCTAGAATGTATTTAAAAATGTGCTATGGTTATTATAATAATATATATAGGCTTTCAATATTTATATTAAAATATTTATTCAATTTTAGGAAACACGTAGCTATAATTGAAAAAAACTTTGGAAGGATCATTGCAGCAAATAAGCACTGAAGAAGATTTTCGAAAACGCTATCGAGGCGCTCTTGCGTTTTGCTGTTTGTGGATACTGCATTTCGTCTTCATTAATTTCTGAACGTTGGACTGGCTGCCTTCACAAGCTACATGGTTAATAGAATTGGCGGCGGACACTGTTACTCCACTCCTACGTTCTTCGGCGGGGTGGTGAGCCTACTCTTGTCTCACCACACATAGATTTGAATTTTCCATTCAATGAGACGTTTAGCTATATCTGGCTGATACAGATGAATGTCTTTGTATATTATAAAGTTATAAGATTATAGTTGTGCTTTGGAATATAGTTTTTGTTCGCATTGCTCCTTGCATTGGGCTCTCATTTTTGGGGTTGTTGCCAAACCTGTAGCTTTCCAATTGTTTGTATTTTTGCCCGGTTGAATAATTTTTTCGTAGCTAGGGGGGAACCTGGGGGGGGCTACAGCCCCGGGTGTTACTTCCATTGGGGGCATATTGAAAATATTGCAAATCCCGGGCAACTGCTATTGGAAGTGGCACCCGGGACTCCAGCATCCCCAGGTTCCCCCCCAGCTACACCAGTAGCCCTGGTCAGCTTTTAGATGGGAGACCGCCAAGGGATACTATGGAATCATAGAACCATAGAGCTGGAAGAGACCCCCAAGGGCCATCCAGTCCAACCCCCTGCAATGCAGGAACGCACAATCAAAGCACTCCTGACAGATGGCCATCCAGCCTCTGCTTAAAAACCTCCAAAGAAGGAGGCACCACCACATTGGAGTTTGGGGAAGAGGCATGGTTGAACATGACCAGTAGGGCGGGCCCACACCTAAGTTTCACATGGAGCTGGCAGTGGGGCCAACCAGGCTCACCCCAGGTGGAGGTTGGGAGTGGGGAGGGCCCATTAGATGTGTCAGGTGGCCTGGGTCAGGTGGAACTCAGGGGGTGGAGTCAACCATGTAAAGACGGAGACGGGGAGCTCAGGAGCTCAGCTCAATCCTAGCTTCAATGAGGTTTGGGTCGAACTTTAAATTGCGGGTTTGAAGCCGGCAGTTTAAAGCTGGACTCGGGCCACCTGAAGCCAGCATCAAGCGGGCCCTCAGACTCCCAAATGCCAGGAAGTTGGGGAAGGGGCGCAGCTGAGGCAGCAGGGTGTCGCTGAAAGGGGCAATGCCCAGGGTGAGGCGCAGGAACCATTTTCCTCAGCCTCACCCCGAACCAGGGCTGACCCTACTTAGCTTCTGAGATCTAACAAGTTCGGGCTAGCTTAGGTTATTCAGGTCAAGGGGATTATAGGTACTCTTTGTGGGGGGGGAGGTCAAAATGGGTTCTCCAAGTGGATTACAGCAATCATGGGAGAAATGTTTCCCTAAGCCAGCGTGGTGTAGTGGTTAAGAGCAGGTGCACTCTATCCTAAGTACGGATATAAAAGAAAATACATATAAGATGATACACAGGTGGTATCTAACCCCAGTGGCCATAGCTAAGATAAATAGCACTTACCCGATATATTGTTGGAAATGTGAGAGAGAAGTAGGCACCTTCATCCACTCCTGGTGGTATTGTAAAAGGATAAAGAGATTTTGGTTTAAGATTCATATACAAATACAAAAAGTACTTAATGTACAATATAATATGGCACCAGGGTTGTATCTATTGGGACTATATGATATAAAGGAACTGCAACCATATACTGAATTGATTACTTACCTTATGGCGGGGGCGAGGATATTAATTGCAGCCAACTGGAAATCAAAAAAGGTCCCAGCTTTGGAAGAATGGCTGGGAAAAAATTATATTCTCATGGATATGGATTGTATCCCCTTCCTGCATGGAAGTGAAGGCATTACAGATAAACAGAAGATTATATATCTTTTAAACAGCCACAACTACGAGCTGTTGGAAGCGGTGGCTAAATTTTTAAATGGTGTTATTTTAACTCGTCAGAAATTGTAAAGTTGTAAAGGCTGTTATTATCTTGCTAAGTTAATCTTAAACAATTTATATGCCATTAAAGGTATTCGAAATCAAAATCAAAATCGATATGGATTGTATTACATTATCTTTATTGTTGTAACATATTTTAATTCATTTAATAAAGTGATAATTTTTTAAAAAGAGCAGGTGCACTCTAATCTGGGGAACTGGGTTTGATTCCCCGCTCTGCCACTTGAGCTGTGGAGGCTTATCTGGGGAATCAGATTAGCTTTTGTACTCCAACACATGCCAGTGGGTGACCTTGGACTAGTCACAGTTCTTCCGAGCTCTCTCAGCCCCACCTACCTCACAGGGTGTTCGTTATGTGGGGGAAGGGAAAGGAGATTGTAAGCCCCTTTGAGTCTCCTTACAGGAGAGAAAGGGGGGATATAAATCCAAACTCTTCTTCTTCTTCTAATCCAAATCTTTCACTGTAGAATTCTTAAAGCCGTGAGCGGTCCAGTTTCACCACCTTTTCTGGTTTTTTCACTCCTTCAATTTATGCCCACGGCTTCAATTTATGCTTCCATTTACTCCCTAGTCTTATTTCTTAAAATAAAAAAGATGATTTTTAAAAAAATCTGGACAGGTAACATATCCTCCTTTTCAGTAACCCCCCCCCCCCTTTATTTAGTCATAGATGTCTTTGTTATTTCTGGGCTTGTCTCTTAAGGATACTTGGTTGGTGTTGAATTGCTTTTAGGTATTAATTTTTAAAAATCTTATGGAAGGATCCTGGTAAACATTGGTGGAAAAGCCCACTGTTGCCTGTGTCTTACTAAACCACCTTCTATCCTCTAATTCTCCCTAATTAATTATTAAAAGGCAGGCTACCTGTTCAGGTCACAATCTGGCTGCAACATTTGGTCCCAACTGAAATTTCTGAATCTAGCTGACCCTCAGTCAGTCACACAATGGAGTTCTAATTCACAACCCTTGCAGTCAGTTCTGTGTAAGTGCCATGATCATAGATGCAGGTGAAATAATGCAATATGCCCAGTATAGGTAGTAATAATTGGTAATAACTGGATTTGGTATCGGTAATAATCGGTTTTGGTAATTGGTAATAATCAGTTTCAGTAATTGGTAATAATCAATTTTGATAATTTGTAATAATCAGTGATAATCGGTTTTGTTATCATTAATAATCGTTAATAATTGGTTTCAGTAATCAGTAATAATTGGTTTCAGTAATCGGTAATAATCAGTAATAATTGGTTTCAGCAATCAGTAATAATCGGTTTTCGTAATCAGTAATAATTGGTTTCAGTAATTGGTAATAATCGGAAATAATTGGATTGGGTATCGGTAATAATCGGTTCTGGTAATCGGTAATAATTGTAATAATCGAATTCGGTATCAGTAATCAGTAATAATCGCTTTCAATAATTGGTAATAACTGTTTTCTGTAATCGGTAATAATCAATTTCAGTAATCGGTAATAATCGGTTTCAGTAATCAGTAATAATTGGTTTCAGTAATCGGTAATGATTGGTAATAATTGGTGTTGGTATTGGTATTAATTGGTTATAATTGGTTTCAGTAATCGGTAATAATTGGTTTCAGTAATCAGTAATAATTTGTAATAATTGGTTTTGGTGATTGGTAATAATTGGTAATAATTGGGTTTAGTATCGTTAATAATTGTTAATAATTGGTTTCAGTAATCGGTAATCGGTTTCAGTATTGGTAATAATCAATTTTGGTAATTGGTAATAATCGGTATTAATCGATTTTGTTATCGTTAAAAATCGGGGGGAGTGAAAGGAAATTGTAGGACCCTTTGAGTCTCCTTACAGGAGAGAAAGGGGGAATATAAATTCAAACTCTTCTTCTTCTAATCCAAATTCAAATCTTCTTCTAATCTTTCACTGTACAACTGTACAACTGTATACTGTACAACTCTTAAAGCCTTGAGGGGTCCAGTTTCCCCATATTTTCTGTGTGTTTTTTCACTCCTTCAATTTATGCCCACGACTTCAATTTATGCTTCCGTTTACTCCCTAGTCTTATTTCTTTAAATAAAAAGATGATTTAAAAAATCTGTACCCCACAGTTGGCCTCCTGGCTCCCAAAAGGCAGTTGGAAGATTGTCTGCAGGGGGGGGATGTAAAAATCTTTTTCCCGCCAGCGGCAACCTTATTGCAAACATCTCCCAAAATAATGCTGAGTTGCAGCATTGTAAATAAAATTCCTGTACTGCTAGGTTGATAGTAATAAAAGCAGAATTCTTATTGACAATCCAGAGACGGTTGCTCTGGTTCCAGATGGCTGTGTGTTTTTACGGCTTGCTGTAGGGGAGAGCTTTTGATCGTACATAGACGGATAATCTATCCTCATCATTCGGTTAATACACATTTGCCTCTGCTTTCCCCGAAACAATCCTTTCCGAGAACCTGACTGTGGTGCTCGGTTCGGACGCAGAAAACATTCAAGGTTAAGATAACTGGTGTTTCGCTGACGTCTCTGCTTTTCTCGTCGCTGTTCCCCGAAGGCTGGTGCTTGTCAACATTCAAAGTCCCCTCCACAATAGGGACAGGATTCTCATCCTACAAATAGATGTTTGGATCTGTAGAGAAAGGGTTGAGAGAAATCCCTCTGGCTTGAGCAACAAAGTCATGGTCCTAATCGCAATATAATATGCAAGTGTGAGCTAAAAAGAAAGCCAGATTTCTTGACATCTGGCATCACATCAAAGTGTAAGCAGGATCCCACAAAGCAGAGGTATATTGGGGGGAGAGAAATGGCGCATGGGGCAACACCTGCTCGGGGTGGGGGGCGGGGAGCAGAGGCAACTCAGACAGGCACCGCAGTGGCAGGCCGGCTCCTGGACCCTGTTCCCGAGGTTTTGGTATTGGGTCAGCACACGGAGGAGGGGTATGGAGGTCAATTTTTCACCCTCCCCCTGCCATTGCACCTGGGTTCATTTGACCTCCCTTGTACCCATAGGTGGTACGCCACTGCCACGAAGGCACTGGGGTCGAAGACTGGAATTACAGTGAGTTTGCTTGCTGAGTTTTGGGCGGCTAGCCAGCCAGGAGGGCTGTATGGCCTCTGCACCTGTGCAGAGTGCCAACTGAAAAAAAATTGCCTGGGATGCTGTACATTTTTGGCTCTCGACTCCTGAGCTGGATGGCTCAGCACAGTGCAAATTTCAGCAATGTTTCCAGTTACTTGAAAACTCTCTTCTCTGCAGAGGAAGGGACTTCGACGTACTGGCGCTTCATTCCTTGTTCCAGCTCATCTCTCTTTCAACCGTCAGGGGAGAGACTCGCAGAATGACAAGTCTCAGCATCCTCCCGGCACGGCTGGACTTGGCTCAACAGGCAGTTTTGACTCCGCAAAATCGAGAGGAACAAAGCGAACACATCAGAGCTGTTTCGGTCATCTTCCGCATCTTCCTCCCAGAAGGCTACGAGATTTAGAAAAGGCAAAGCTGGGCAGCTGTGGGTTTGGAGCTGTCAAGCCCAGACATGTCCTTACAGATTGCAAGGGGCAGACCATTGATTTTGATATTCATTTCCTTTGCAGTTGGGGGGGACTCTTCTTTTCTTCCCCATATCCGCCCCAAGCCACTACACCCTTCTAGCCACGGCTGGCCACCCTGCAAGGGGAAATAAACATTTGGACACCCAGTATCTCTGCCGGCACCATTTCCCCAATTTTCATCACCACGCTCAAACAAACAGCAATTGCAAAGGATAGTATCACAACCGGCATGGTGCTTCCATCTCCATGGAAACCTGCGAGCTACCCCAGAGCTTTGTGATTTCCCTGAGACGGTCACTCGGAACAAGCCACAATTAGAAAGCAGGAGGGTTCCTCTGGCTTTTAAAAATCTACCTCCATCTGCCAGTTTTCGGGTTCTTTCCCAAGAAGAAAGATGTGGGCAGCCAGACTGTGCCAAGGACTCCCCATGAGGCCCCCCAAAAGGGGAATTTATCTTCAGGGAACTTGACAGGATTTGGGGACACCGTGGCAAGGAGAAGAGGGTAAATTTTTCCCTTTGTGTCAATTCCTCAAAATGGAAAGAAGACAGGAAAACTGGGGAAGGGTTGCCTTTTGATCTGATATATTTTCCATCTTAGAACTAAAAGTGGCTTAGAGAGCCAACGTGGCGTAGTGGTTAAGAGCAGGTGCACTCTAGTCTGCAGGAACCGGGTTTGATTCCCTGCTCTGCCACTTGAGCTGTGGAGGCTTATCTGGTGAACCAGATTATCTTGTGCACTCCAACACATGCCTGCTGGGTGACTTTGGGCTAGTCACAGCTCTTCAGAGCTCTCTCAGCCCCACCCCCCTCACAGGGTGTTTGTTGTGGGGGAGGGAAAGGAGACGGTAAGCCCCTTTGAGTCTCCTTACAGGAGAGAAATCCAAACTCTTCTTCTTCCTCCTCTTACAAACGATTCTCAGTAGATCCAATTTGCTGTGTCTTGCAACTATTGGGATCCAGTTGGACCCATGATTCACATTACATGTGAATGGAGCGGACATGCGAGTAGACAGATAGTAGCATATATAGTGGTGTGTGGCAGTATGAATGTGTGGCAGTGTGAAAAATAAGGTGTCAGAATCATGTCGTTTTCACCTGTTAAGCCTTGATGGATGCGCTTTCAGGTCAAAAACATTGCTTCCTGGCCATGTTGCTTCCTGGATACACAGCTGCCTGGCTGCCTTAGCAGAATACAGGTTGATCCCCGCTATTCCAGAAGGTGAAGTACTTACTTCAGCACCATCTCCCTAACACAAAAATGGATCGGAACCCAGCTGATAACACGAGTTTCAATATCCAGCTGCAATCAAAGTCGAAACGCCTCCTCCAAGGCTACGGATGCACGTAGCTCCGATTGGCCTGCTGCGACATTTCTAAACATCTCTCCGTAACTTTCGACGGAGGCTGCTCCTGTCTCTCTGGGAGAGGGAGGATTATATTTCTTACATCTGAAAGGTGATTTCGTGCTTCGAGCAGGCAAGTAAATTTGGGCTTGAACGATATAAATGCAGATGGATCCACTTAGTGATTGACACCCAAGGTTGTGGGAAAAGGGGTTTCGTTCTGGCTCTGTGTTGATCAGGCAGCCATAGGAATTTACCAACTGCTCAGGAATTAGGCAGACAAAGTTTTGACAAGCTGTCATCCTTCCCTCATCTCGTTTCGGTGACTGAACCCGGAATCGGGGCGCAGACCGACCTAAGGTTAGCACGCTTCCTCCCAATTATCTCTTCTAATAGAGAACACGAAGGCGGAACGACAGCGTCCCCTTCATCACGCGGAGAGAGGATAGCATTTTCAGTTAGGAAAAATAATAATTGAGTAAACATGTACAGCAAGCAGAGGCAACCGACATGATAGGTGACAGAGTTGTTAATTTCTTAAAGCTGTCAAAAGCCAAGTATCTGTTCTGATGAAAACTACCCATCGTAATAGAACACAGACCTTGAAATCTGATTGTCAACAAAGAAGAAGAAGAAGAAGAGTTTGGATTTATATCCCCCCCCTTTCTCTCCTGCAGGAGACTCAAAGGGGCTTATGATCTCCTTGCCCTTCCCCCCTCACAACAAACACCCTGTGAAATAGGTGGGACTGAGAGAGCTCCGAGAAGCTGTAACTAGCCCAAGGTCACCCAGCTGGCGTGTGTGGGGGTGCACAGGGTAATCTGAATTCCCCAGATAAGCCTCCACAGCTCAGGCAGCAGAGCGGAGAATCAAACCCAGTTCCTCCAGATTAGATACACGAGCTCTTAACCTCCTACGCCACTGCTGCTCGGAAACATTCTCGGTATGGCCAAACCTATAGAAGATGTTTGACCACGATCTCAGCCCACACAGAGGCAAGGAACAACAAACTATTGCCTTGAAAACCCAACAAAGTCACCAATTGTGACTTGATGACACTTTCTGCGGTCAATATGTTAGTAGAGTCAGTGTGATGTAGTGGTTAAGAGTGGTGGACTCTACTCTGGAGAACCAGGTTTGATTCCCACTCCTCCGCATGAGCAGCGGGTTCTAATTTGGCGAACCAGGTTTGTTTTGCCATTCTTACACATGAAGCTTGCCGGGTGATCTTGTATCCCACCTTTCTCTCTTGTAAGGAGACTCGAGGTGACTTACAAGTTCCTTTCCCTTCCCCTCCCCACAACAGACACCTTGTGAGTAGGGGGGGGCTGAGAGAGTTCCAAAGAACTGTGACTAGCCCAAGGTCGCCCAGCAGGAATGTAGAAGAGAAGAAGAGTTTGGATTTATATCCTGCCTTTCTCTCCTGTGAGCAGACTCAAAGGGGCTGACAATCTCCTTTCCCTTTCCCACCCCCACAACAAAAAACCTGTGAGGTGGGTGGCGCTCAGAGAACTCCGAAGAACTGTGACTAGCTCAAGGTCACCCAGCTGGCATGTGTTGGAGTGCACAAGCTAATCTAGTTCACCAGATAAGCCTCCACAGCTCAAGTGGCAGAGCGGGGAATCAAACTCAGTTCCCCAGATTAGAGTGTACCTGCTCTTAACCACTACACCAGGCTGATTCCCCAAAAGGCAGAAAACAGGTAGCAATTCATCCCAGGCCATGCCGAGTAAACAGGGACCATTGCAGAGTGCATGCAAGTAGGGGATTCTCAAGAATTACAGGTCAGCTCCAGACTACAGAGATCAGCTCCCCTAGAGAGGATGACTGCTTTCGAGAGTGACTCTATGGCACTGAGCCCCACTGTCCTCTGCAGGCTCCAACCCCAAATCTTTCAGAGTTTCCCAACCTGGGTCTGGAAACCCTATGCCCCTATTCCTTCCTGGTAGCCGGGCTGGGAGAGAGCTTGCAACCCTACAACTGATATGCCTATTTTTTCCAAGGGTACATTATATGCTGTACTGAGGTGTAACTTGGTTATAGAGATAATAGATAAATGATGGTGTTAGCAAACATTTTTTTTAAAAAAATAAAAGCACCAGAGGACTTGTTTGGCAGAAATTCAACAAAGCACTCCACAGCTGCTCTAGAGAGAACAAAGGGGGGGTGTCTCTAGTCCTCAGGGGATTGCACGAAATCTAATGTTTGCACTTACTCTGCCTTGGTTTTGCATGAGGACTTTTTTTCTGCGCTAAAATTCAGACGATAGAATGGCAGATGCTGCGTCAGCTGCGTCTCGAGCCGCTGACCTTTGGCCCTAGTTACCGAACCTAGTTACCGAACCCACATGGAAAACTGAAGGATCATCTTGATTCAGCAGACACAATCCAGGCGTCAGGAACAACTATTGTTTCCTGTAAGCCACAGGGGTGCGCAATCGCCTTATCGGTGTAGCGCAGATCAGCAGCCGTCCAGCAGGAGCAGCTTGTGATGTAGTGGTTAAGAGCAGGTGGATTCTAATCTGGAGAATCGGGTTTGATTCCCCACTCCTCCACCTGAATGGCAGAGGCTTCTTTGGTGAAACAGATGTGTTTCCGCACTCCTACATTCCTGCTGGGTGACCGTGGGTTAGTCATAGTTTTTCGAAGCTCTCAGGCCCACCTGCCTCACAAGGTGTTTGTTGTGTGGAGAGAAAGGGAATGGAGCTTGTAAGCCACCTTGAGTCTCCTTCCAGGAGAGAAATGCGGGTATAAATCCAAACTCCTCCTCCTCCTCTTCTCTTCCTCAAGCTGAGGTTTTTCACAACCTCTACTACGTGGTTCTTTTACCTGGAGATGCTGGAAACTGGATTTGGGACCTCCTGGAAATAAGGAGTCCTGTGTCATGAAGGCTTTCCTGGCTGTGTTTTTACAATCCTATAGTGCAACCATAGTTCCTTCTTTTGTTTGAGCCAATCCGCAGTTTTATTGAAAATTCTTCCAAACAATTTGCAGACAATTCGGTAATCTGTTCGTCGAAACTTGGTGTAATTCGTGTTGAACATCAGTTGAGGGACCAGCACCATTTGGATTGTTTCCAAGAGACCGGGAGCTCTTGTTGCAGCTCTTAAGGTCACTGAGAAGCTTTTATGGTGCTATGAAGAAGAAGAAGAAGAAGAAGAAGAAGAAGAAGAAGAAGAAGAAGAAGAAGAAGAAGAAGAAGAAGAAGAAGAAGAAGAAGAAGAAGAAGAAGAAGAAGAAGAAGAAGAAGAAGAAGAAGAAGAAGAAGAAGAAGAAGAAGAAGAAGAAGAAGAAGAAGAAAAGAAGAAGACGACGACGACGACGACGACGACGATGACGACGACTAGCCCAAGGTCACCCAGCTGGCGTGTGTTGGAGTGCACAGGCCAATCTAGTTCCCCTGGAGAACATCTGGAGAATGTCTACCAGTCTGAGAAGACAGTACTGACCCTGAGAGACTCACACGAGTTCATATGTGACGTTGGGTTAGATTAAGTAAGTCAAGAGTTCTGAGCTCAGAGTTCTCTGACGATCACAGGGCTCGAGAAGGTCATACCATGGGGTCGCATATTACCCTAAGTATTTCTCTTAGACAGAGAATTCCCACAGACATATCCAGAGCTGCAATTATACCCCCTTTTTAAAAAAAATCTAAGTTGAGAAAGAATGTAACAAATAGCCTTAAATGGCAGCTTCTCCCGAACCTCATAAGCGGTTGAAGCTCGTCTTCCTCCAGATAATAAAACTCCGCCTCCCTCCCAGCCACACAAGTATCAATTAAAAAGTTTCTCTTCCCCCCGAGAGCTATTGGCTCGGAATTATTATAAATACAGCGGACAGCAATCTGCAATTTCGCCCGTGCTACTCTGTAATCTTCCTTGATTGAAAGCCAGGATGAATATAGGGTTAAGCACACTGCTGCTCCGAAACCGGAGCACAGAGGATTACATGTGTATATAGTATTAACTTTAATAAATACTGACATACAATATGAATTAAGGTTGTGCCCTGGCCCACCCATTCCCTTCCCGAGCTCCGGAGAGACGGGAAGAAAACATATAGTCAGAGTTGACCAAATTGCTTTGGAATGCTTTCTGAATAGCTTCCGAGCTCCGGCGGACACGTACAGTATTTGGTTTGATTGACTGGCTGATTTTGCAAAGCTCATGTCCCGCCTTTATGCGCTCCTAAGGGCACCCAAGGCAGCTAACCAATTAAACCAGACGTAATAAAGGCACATTTCAAAACCATCTCAAACCAACACACCCTGAAAACAACAGCCCTTTCTGCATGATCCAAACAAAATGTTTTGAGGCAGGAAATAAAATATTTCCTCTGTGGACCCTGCACGGTTTCCCCCCCAAAATATTTTATTTAAAATGTTTTAAATGAATCCTCTTCTTTAGCGACTCTTTTGTGTTTTCACTAGCAGCGCGTATGTCTTTATAATGTTTCACACACTGATATGCAGTTCCAGGATTCCTCCTCGGTGCCATTTTCTGAGCTCATACTGTCAGTTCCCCTGTTTATTTTCAACATATAAAAACAAATTATTTTGGAGGGTCGAATCTATGAGAATCGCAGCGCAAGGCTTTGAAGCAACGTAGTATCGAATCCACAGATAATTTTTTTCAAAAGTAACAGTCACAAAATGGTGGCCTCAGGAATTGAGGAACCGAGTGCGGACAAATGGGAAAGATAGAATTTTCGGGGATCTGCACTGAAAGAGCCCATTAAAAACGGGGCTAAAATGTATGCAAAGAAGATAAAATAGCAGTAAGAATATTGGTCAGGAAAGAGGGCTCACCGAAGGAACGCCAAATGAAACAAAAATGTTATTACCCACTGGTGGAATGGGCACCAGAAGGTGACAGATGAATGCTCTTGGGGAGAGAGTTCCCAATCTTTGGGGCCATGACTGAGAAGTCCCTGTCTCAGGTCGCCAGAAGGCAGGGACACCCAACACACAGCCTCCAAAGATGTCCGTAGTGGTCAGACAACACTATAAGGGAGTAAGAGGTCCTTTGAGTGGGTTAGTCTCAAATACATGTAGGACTTTGAAAGTCGATTTTGATTTCGAATACCTTTAATGGCATATAAATAGTTTAAGATTAACATTGCAAGATAATAACAGCCTTTACAACTTCTGACGAGTTAAAATAACACCATTTAAAAATTTAGCCACCGCTTCCAACAGCTCGTAGTTATGGCTGTTCAAAAGATATATAACCTTCTGTTTATCTGTAATGCCTTCACTTCCATGCAGGAAGGGGATTATGTGCTTCTTCCTACCTATCTCATAAAAAGGACAATTCAACAGCATATGAGATACTGTTTCTACAGAACCCATGCCACACGGGCATTTCCTTTCTTTATGTGGGATTCCAAGGTGGCATCCAAGGCTAAAGGAAGAAGGCATGGCATTACACCTAGCTAAGGTGATTGCTCTACGCCACCGGGCCTCAACCAGGAAATAAAGGTACCGGGCTACAATTAATCTATCCACAGGTATTCCCAGAGAGATCGGGGAACAGGTTTTATTAGCTTCCTCTAGCATCTGTTGAAACTCTCTGTCAAAAAGTCTCTTCTTGATAGCCCCATAGACCTCCTGCTCTGTTAGCATTAGCAGGTCCTCCAAGGAAATGCCCAACTCATTCAGTTTGGCTTCGATTTTAACCCACCACTGGGTTGTGTGGAGGATGGAGCGTCCTTGGGATGTGACTTTGAAAGTCAACACCAGCCCCTCGAACTCAGCCTGGAACCATTGTAAATGAGCCAACACTGAGATGATATTGTTCCTTGGTAGGTTTGTCAACTCTGAGTTGGAAATACCCAGAGATTTTGGAGGTGGAGCCTGAGGAGGGCGGGGCTTGGGGAAGGGAGGGACTTCAATCGGGGTGGAATGCCATAGAGCCCATTTTCCAAAGCAGTCACATTACCCAGGCGAACAGATCTTTGTCTCTTGGAGATCAGTTGTAATAGTGAGAGCTGTACGCTACACTCAGGAGAGACAACACAGTGTGGTAGTTAGTGACGAAATAGGACCTGATTGGCCCAGGTATAAGCCCCCCAAATGAAAATAATAACACCGTTAAATGGAAGGCACAATCACAGCCTGATCCAGGGAATGCGGATAGAACAGATCCTGCAGTGTGTAGAGCCGGATGAAACATGACTGCCTCCTTATGTTACATAACGGCTGTTGAGGCAGGAGTTTCTAGGTGCCTGTAGTGGCTCCCATTTTTGACAGGTACTACAGGCCTGCATGGGGCTTTTTTGCCATCCTGCTATGTCACGGGTCTGCAACCTGTTCATGGACTACAATTCCCAATTGGCCATGCTGGCAGCGGATGATGGGATTTGTAGTCCACGAACATCTGGAGCAGTGTTTCCCAACCTTTTTGAGGTCAGGGTGCCCTTGACCTCACTCTTCATATCTCACGGTACCCCTGCTGCCACCCTCCACCTTCCCCTCCCATTGCCCCTGCTTGCCACACCCCCCACCTTCCCCTCCCAGGGTGAAGGGAAGCACTGGGGGTGGGGGTGGCTGCTGACCTTGTGGCAGGCCCTGCCCCATGGGCCAGCTCCATGTCCTTGCTGGTGCCGGTGGGAGACACCACAAAAATGAGGGGGGCCGGTAGTGTTGCCGCGGTACCCCTGGGACATGCTCACGGCACCCCAGGGTACCACGGAACCCTGGTTGAGAATGGCTGATCTGGAGAGTCGCAGGTTGCAGACCCCTGTGCTATGTGCTCTGTTTGTGCCAAACCCCCTCATCTTACAGAATCTGACTCAGAGCACCAGAGAATAAATATAGCAGACATTTTATTTCAGCAGAACCTTCCTTGTTTTCAAAGCACTGCTCCATGCGATTCTGAGGATCTGCCATGAGGCTAAACGGCTAGGTGGTTGCAGAGCTGAAAGATAGCCGGAAGGGACTCTTCGCAGGTTTCTGTAGCCGTTATTGCACGTGGCGAAAAAAAATCTATAGCCACCCGAAGGAAGTTTCTTGGAAGCGGAGGCTGGCTCGTGGCCCCTTGTCCTCACTCTCTGCTCCTGCTTTTTTGATGAAATTAAATCTAAAGTTTTCCGGAAACAAGTATAGCTGTTTGGGGCATCTGTGTTGGAAGGCAACGAAGCAATCATTCCTTTTTTTAAAAAAAATGCAGCAGGCCAAGTCAATCAGATTTCACAGTGTGTGAACAACTAAGCCAGCAGCGATAAACTGGGTCAGAAGTATCCTTCATAATTTAGTGTTCCATGCTTAGAAAACTTACTTCCAATTGAGAAAACATTGGCCAGACTTGCAAGGTTTTAAGATTTCCACGCTGGTATTCTCTCGGCCTCGAAGCAGGGCTCGAGATTTTCAGAATCCAAAACAGTCATTGGAGTCTGGAGCCATCTTTTGGGGCCTCTGCATCTTTCTCGTCTGTCATTTCGATAAAGGCTCTCCGATTTTTTTAAAGTCTGGGGGCACTTCTGGAATCCTGACCCAGAGCGGTGGAGGTGGAGCCAAACACAAAATGGCTGCCGAAAGGGGAGGAGCCAGTCACAAAATGGCTGCTGAAAGGGGGAGGAGCCAGCCACAAAATGGCTGCCCCAGGAGGTGAAACTGACCAGAAAATGCGAGGTTATGCATAGCTCTTCTACATTTCAGGCAGAATCTCTGCTTAACTGGATGTCTTCTTAAAAACAAACATATTGTTCTACATTATTTTCTTGCACGTTCCTGGCTTCCTTTCGATCACTGCTACTGTGGAGGCTGCTGCCGCCGAAGTAACATTTTAAAAAAATCCTGCACAGCGAATCAGATCCCCAAACCTACCCAACTGCCTCCCTCTATGAAGTTTTTCTCGATAGTTTACCCTCCAAGGACCAACTCTGCGTAGTTTTCAAGATTTGGCAAGAGCAGGCTATGCTATACCATTCTACATCCTAGCAAACCATTCGATCATAAAATTCAATAATTAAGCCAATGGTTGAGGCAACTATGGGATTCCACCTTTTCTTCTTTTTTCCCCTTCCTTTATTGTGTTCAACTTGTTAGTCTTAGCCGTCTTGATTTTGCAGCCTGTTGCGGGCCGGGCTGATGTACTGTTATCGATTCTATTGCTATCGTTTTATGTTGGAAGAGGCCCTGAGCTCGCGTGGGAAGGGCAGCCTACAAGTAGAATAAAATCAATGCAAATAACATCAATTAAAATTCAACACAACCGTACCACATGGGCACGCAGCAAAAAAAAATGTAGAAAACCAAGAGCCAGACTCAAAACTTTGTCCAACGAAATGCGAAACACACACACACACACTCGCAAAACTAATAGTGAATGGTCGCTCAAACCCTAACCTGGACTGGTATTCTTTGCAGGTTGACTGTTTGTCTGAGACCGAGGGTCAAGGGGGACGGAGAGTCGACAATTTTGGCAGAAGTGACAGCTTTATTCTAAACGGGAAGCTGAATGTTTCTGCAATTAAAACATAGCTTAAGGAAACAGCAGCATGATTTCCTAGGAGGCATCTGCAAATGTTACGCCCTTGAAAATGAGAATCTTTAAACACACAAGGCAGATAATGCCTGGGGGGGGGGGCTGTCTGCGACTCCTCATTGTCTCTCAGACTTTCACGTGGTTGTGTTGAAGATCCACTCCGTTTATTTTGAACTGATCAGGGGAAGAAGACACCCCCCCCCCCCGATGTCCTCAAGTGGATTTTGTGCCCCCTGAGACACCAGCATGCTCCGTTTCTGACTCCTTCCTGGATATACGCCGAAAACACCAAGCCAAGTGATATGCAGATGGCCAGCTTATCAGCTCAGGGGTTGATTTTCTAACTTTTGGATCTTGGAAAGTCTTAGCTAATACTGATTTTTCCCTGTATGTTACCGCTCCACTAGAAAGCAGTAGAGAAAGAGAGACAAGACATAAAGGGGGGAGGGGTGTTAAGAGAAAACATTTTTAGGAAGAGAGAAGCAATAATGGGAGGTGGGATTCGAATGAAACTAATAGGCCACTGAAAGGTTGCAATATTTCAAATATCAAAAACATCAGCAGCAGAAGAAGAAGAGTTTGGATTTATATCTCCCCTTTCTCTCCTGCAGGAGATTCAAAGGGCTTACAATCTCCTTGTCCTTTCCCCCTCACAACAAACACCCTGTGAGGTAGGTGGGGCTCAGAGAGAGTCTCGGTGAGGCTGTGACTAGCCCAAGGTCACCCAGCTGGCGTGTGTGGGAGTGCACAGGCTAATCTGAATTCCCCAGATAAGCCTCCACAGCTCAGGCGGCAGAGCGGGGAATCAAACCCGGTTCCTCCAGATTAGATACACGAGCTCTTAACCTCCTACGCCACTGCTGCCATGATACCACAAAATACAGCATCAATACATGTAGCAACAACAATCAAACATCAAGCAGCAGCAACAATGACACAGCATTATAAACCGGCATTTTGAGCAACAGAAAACACAACGCAACATTATAAACAACAAACATCAGTAGCAATATATAAGAAATAAAACAATACAGCAATGAATAAACAATAAACATGAAATCAGTTAAACACTGCATCTCAGACGGCAACTATATACGAACTTATTAAACTTATTATTAAACTTCTAGACATATTAAACCAAACAGTAACCCTTACAATAGTGGCAATTAACTTACAAACTTTACTAACTTAAGCACAGCTGCTATCCTAAACACAATGCAATCCCTAGCAATATACACAAAAGGAGTTAACCAACCTAACCCTGCCTCTTCATTCCCAATGCCTGTCTACCTGTTCCTAATACTAATCGCAGGGCAACAGCTCTTTCAGAGCAGTCCGCTTTTCTTGGTCTCAGATGCTGTTGTCATATCGTGCTGTTTTTGTAGGCCCTAAAATGTTTATAGGCCCTAGGTCAGTGGTGGCGAACCTTTGGCACTCCAGATGTTATGGACTACAATTCCCATCAGCCCCTGCCAGCATGGCCAATTGGCCATGCTGGCAGGGGCTGATGGGAATTGTAGTCTATAACATCTGGAGTGCCACAGGTTCGCCACCACGGCCCTAGGTGCTGTGCTTAAAGTGCCTAATAAATAAGGTGGCCCTGCAGGGCCATAGCGGGGGGAACTGCGCCCCTGCCATGCCCCTGCCCGCCACATCCCGGAACGCCCCCGGAACTCCCCGGCCATGCTCCCGCACTAGCGCGTGCCCAGTGCGTCGCGCACCCCCCTGGTCCCCTTGGCGCTACACCACTGTGGCCCTGCTTGAAGGAACTCTGAAGGATTTAATGCGGGTTCCAGTGACCCCTGCCCGGCTCATGGAGGCGGGATTCGAATATGGTAGGGAGGAAACACGTGGGGAAGCTGGAAGGAGACGGACAACAGGCTGTGTGTTTGTGTTTCGTGTTTTGCAGAAGTGGCGTCCTCCTTGACCGTCTCCCACCCTCCTCCCATCCCAAATGATCTTGAAATGAAACGCGGCTGATGTCACATACATTATGCAAAAGTGGATGGATGGATTATGTAGGTCACACGCACACTTCCCAAGCCCCATTACCTGGTTTCCTGTGAATAATTAAGCACAGCCCTGCAAAGCTACCTCGGCAAAGCAAATCGACAGCACCCCACCCGGGTGACAAATTTGCTGCCGTCCCTAATTATGTGATATTGGGCCAAACGATTGCTTTCTCCTTACTGTTTTCTTCAGTGAATTTTATGCTAGTTGGAATTTTTTTTAATGTCAGCTCAGAAAGGGAGAGATTGCCACACCCAGTTGCTACGGCTGTGACTCTAGAGCAACTCTGGGGAAGTCTGTGTATCTATTTTTTTTTTGTCCTGGTTTTCCTCCGAGATGTTTTGGGCCAGAACTGGTTCTCTCTGCTTTTATTTTTAGCTTGTTTGCTCATTTAGGCCAAAAGAGAGACTAGCCCAACATCACCCTGTCGGCTCTCTTGACATTTGGAGAAAAGGTTGTAGGAGCCACCAGAAAATGGCCACCATGAGAAGTGAGACCAATCCCAAAATGGCCACCATGAGAAGTGAGACCTTTCACACAATGGCTGCTGTTGGAAGTGACACAGTCACAAAATGGCCACCATGAGAAGTGAGACCAATCCCAAAATGGCCACCGTGAGAAGTGAGACCTTTCACACAATGGCTGCTATTAAAAGTGACACAGTCACAAAATGGCCACCATGAGAAGTGAGACCAATCCCAAAATGGCCACCATGAGAAGTGAGACCTTTCACACAATGGCTGCTGTTGGAAGTGACACAGTCACAAAATGGCCACCATGAGAAGTGAGACCAATCGCAAACTGGCCACCATGAGAAGTGAGACCTTTCACACAATGGCTGCTGTTGGAAGTGACACAGTCACAAAATGGCCACCCTGAGAAGTGAGACCAATCCCAAAATGGCCACCATGAGAAGTGAGACCTTTCACACAATGGCTGCTGTTGGAAGTGACACGGTCACAAAATGGCCGCCATGAGAAGTGAGACCAATCACAAAATGGCCACCATAAGAAGTGAGACCTTTCACACAATGGCTGCTATTAGAAGTGACGCAGTCACAAAATGGCTGCCTTGAGAAGTGAGACCAATCACAAAATGGCCACCATGAGAAGTACAGCTTGAATATGGGAGATACATAATACTTCATTGAAAGCAGTTTTTTGGGTTTCTTTTCCTCTGTATATAATGAAGTATTTTTTATTTTATATATATATATATATTTATGAAAAGAGTTAGGAATTGATTCCACTTTCTCTCTGGTAATAATTCCTCAGCAGTGTTGACTATTCACTTCACGCGTTGCTTTTTTGAACAATAGTTGTGTGATCATACGTTAGTAAAGAACAAAAATGAATAATTGTGCACATCAATAGATATATAATTGAGGTTTTTTTCTTTTTTACTTTGCATTCAACGAAGGTGTTTAAAACTTTTTAAAAAATTGATTTTACTCTCTCCCCCACTGTGAATGGCCCATTACCATATCTTCAGAACCCCCCCCCCCAAGAATTTATTGAACCCTCTCGGCTCCCCCTACCCCAAGAACAGGAGTTCGACAACTTGGCCGTAATGAGTTTTCCTCATTAAAGAAAACAACTGTTCTCATCTCCCTGAGCATAAACTAACTCTAAACAAAGACAGATGGTTTGTCGGCAAGAGGTTGGGGCTGGGAGTCCGCAACTTCCAGTGTCTTGATCTCTCAAGATCCTCAGTTGAGAGACTGCCAGGTAGCAGCAAACCGAAAAACCTGCAAAAGACGTCTGAAAATCGCCCTGCCGATTCCCCCATCAATCAACAGCTGTAGTCGACTGGCATCTCCTTCGTAAACTGGAGAATGGAAGAGTAATTGGAGAGCCTTATTTATATTTGAAGAAAATAACTTAATTAAGTCCATGGGCAACTGGGAACCTAGACAGAAGAAGAAGAAGAAGAAGAAGAAGAAGAAGAAGAAGAAGAAGAAGAAGAAGAAGAAGAAGAAGAAGAAGAAGAAGAAGAAGAAGAAGAAGAAGAAGAAGAAGAAGAAGAAGAAGAAGAAGAAGAAGAGAGGAGGAGGAGGAGGAGGAGGAGGAGGAGGAGGAGGAGGAGGAGGAGGAGGAGGAGGAGGAGGAGGAGTTTGGATGTATATTCCCCTTTCTCTCCTGCAGGAGACTCAAAGGGGCTTACAATCTCCTTGCCCTTCCCCCCTCACAACAAACACCCTGTGAAGTGGGTGGGGCTGAGAGAGCTCCGAGTAGCTGTGACTAGCCCAAGATCACCCAGCTGGCGTGTGTGAGAGTGTACAGGCTAATCTGAATTCCCCAGATTCCTCAGGCGGCAGAGCTGGGAATCAAACCCGGTTCCTCCAGATTAGATACACGAGCTCTTAACCTCCTACGCCACTGCTGCTAAGCGGACTAAGGTTGGCTCTGCGCTCTGGCCAGCCCCCGGAATGCCCCCAGCGACGCCGGCCAGCCTAGATAGGAACGGTGGCTTCTAGGTCTGGTGCCGTGGGACCCCACAGTCTCCCACCCACTGGGGTAAGTACCCCCCCCCCCCCGCCGCCAACACATTTGCCCCTCGTCCCAGCCAGGTGAGCTGTCCATCAGCTAACCACAAAAGCATCACAACTCACAACTGGTTTCCTGTTCCTGAGATAATAGAGGCTCATATTTTAGGGGTCAGTAGACAACAAGACATTTGACCCTGCGAGGTTGGCCTTGAGCTAACTATATTGTCGAAGGCTTTCACAGCCGGAATCACTGGGGTGCTGTGTGGTTTCCGGGCTGTATGGCCGTGTTCTAGCAGCATTCAAGAGAATGCTGCTAGAACACGGCCATACAGCCCGGAAACCACACAGCACCCTTGAGCTAACTGATGCGCTGTTGGTGCGCCCCTTTGCTCTTCCGAAGAGCTCTCTGGCATGCTAACGTCGTCGGACTCGGCATGAGTTTTCCACCAGCACTTCTCTATCCATCAGGCGGCCTTCAGGTCACTGAATTCCACTATAAACTACAGGGCCAAGTTCATCCCAAGGGAGGAAAAAAGGTTTACAAAGGGCAACCTTATCAATAGTTTCTAGGCCAATGTTCCCTGACCTTTCATACCCTGTGGGCATTTTGCAATGTCTGACACAGCATGGTGGCCGGACTCAGTATAGCCGCATCATTAATAATAGCTGTAGCCTGGGATTGGTGCTGTTGGAAACAGAGGCGTAGCTAGGGAAAATGGAGCCCGGTGCAAAAAATCTGAGTGCCCCCCCCCCCCCATGTTCGCTTTGTGTTTTTTTGTATTTTTTTTAGGAATTAGGTTTTTTCAGTTTTCGGCCTGCAGGGTGCGCAGTTTTTAGGCTAGCAGAATCAAAATATCAGGGTATCTTTAGGAGACTATCCTGATTATACCAGCCAGATTTGGTGAGGTTTGGTTCAGGGGGTCCAAAGTTATGGACTCTCAAATGTGTAACCCCCATCTCCTATTAGCTCCCATTGGAAACAATGGATGGGGAACCCCCTTTGGGAGTTCATAACTTTGGACCCCCTGAACCAAACCTCACAAAACCTAGGTAGTATCATCAGGAGAGGTCTCCCCAAAAACTTCCTGAAATTTTGGTGCTGCCCCAACTTCAACTACACTTCGCACCCCCTGCAGGCCAAAAACTGAAAAACACTAAAATACAAAAAACAAACCTGAAATTTTTGCTGCCCCAGGCCAGCGCAGTGCAATCGTACCCCAGCCTTGTAGCTCCGCCTCTGGTTGGAAAGCATATCTTCCCCCCTTCCCTGCCCCCCGCTTTCCCACAAAATCATGCAGCTTCTATACCCCTTCCAGATTTTCCCCAGATTTTCTGTGGTCGTTTAGTGTGACATTTAGGGAAATCTGAGATGGCCAAGTGGGTGGGAAAACTTGGATTTTCCTAGTCCTGCCTCCGCTGGCGGCACTGTCTCAGTCTGCGTGGTAGCAATCCCCCACGCACCCATCCTCCCCCAAGGTAGGCTTTACTTGCCGTTTTAAAGCAGATAATTGACGTGCTGAAGTTCGGGGTTATCAGCATTGTTAATTACTGGCTTTTTACAAAACGCTCGAAAGGTCCTCCCTTTGTGGCACAAAAGAAGACTGGCTGTTGAAGGGAGAGAGGAAGAGAAAAGGCAGAAGAATTTGCAGCCTGGATCTCTCCCACTAGCCCGGTCTCATTACAGCTGGGAAGCTAAGGAGGGTCAACCACAGTTGGTACTCGAGAGACCACCAAGGAAGGCTTTGAAGAGCCGGGCAATTGCAAGCTAACCTCCATTCGCCTCCTGCCTTCAAAATCCCATAAGGTGCTTGTGACTCGGCAGCACTCGATTATTATTAAAGCAAACATGTGTTTGTCTTTTCTCACCCCAGGAGGGGAGGAGAACTGTGTGCGGGGAGGGGGGAGGTCTTACAAAGGCTCCCCAGACATCAGATCCTATTGCGTTTGGGTTAGTAAAGAAACAGGACGGGGCCCCTCCGGCCTTCTATCAATCAATCAGTCTTTATTACAGCCATTGGCAAGCACAGTTCCGCATGAGGTAAATAAGATACTTACAAGGAAAAGGATGAAATATATTAAAACTGTAAATATGTGTCTAAAAGAAACTACTGGCAGAAGAAAATGGAAAACACACAGATATGGGAACATAAAGGGTAAGTGTAACCTCTGTCTTTGGTTTCTGTGGGGCAGAACTTGGAATGAGTTTGCAATAACAAATTTTTAAAAACAAAATGGTTTACTTTCTTAACATATAACATCAAACATCAACATTTAACATCACACTTCAAGGTCCTGTTCAGGTTGCATTTTCAAGTCCTTATATTTACAGTCTACTGATACTGCCAAGTCCAATTCTTCTTTGCAAGTGGGTTGGCTCCTGAAGACTCCAAGGGCTTGATGAACAGGATTCAACATGATGAAGGTTTCCAGGAGAACTCTCACCCATTGCAAACATAAATGTTAGAACCTGAGAAACAATAAACTCCAACATTTACAACATAGCAAAAATAAACAACTACCTTCCCACTAGTTCCCAACAACATTGCAGTTACCTTAACAAGGTGTTAAGGGCTTATACCAATCAAGGTCCGAGTCTGGTAGCCTCGTCTCCTCCAAACTACATGAGCTCTACAGCCTTCTGCTGCTTTGAGTCTCCACCCCTTTCTGGGTCAACCCATTCTGAGCATGGGGGTTCCATAAGGATAAGATAAGAGTGTAAATATTAAAAGGAAATGGACCTGTCTAACCTTGGCCTTGGGGAGTCTCCTAGGAAGCCCAACGTGGGGGCAAACCTACTCAAGCCCCATGACCGTCTTTCCCTCAGCCCTGACTTATCTCTGTTCAGCCCTAATTTCAGAGGTCCAGCACGGGGCAGTGGTTGTCAGAACCTGGGAAAACCAGGTTCGAATTTCCACTCTTCCATGGGTGACTTTGGGTCAGTCACACATGCTCAGCTTTGACCCTTGGCAGGTATTTGGATGGGAGACCTCCAAGGAATATCAGGGCTCGGCAGTGGCAAACCACCTCCAAACGTTTCTGCCCTTGAAAACCCTACAGGGTTGCCACAAGTCAACTGCAACTTGTTGGCAAAAGAGTTGAGCCACCTCACCCTGAAATTTGCCTCCCGATGGGAAAAAAAGCGAGCAGAAAATTTGGAAGAAAAATAGATTTTTGCACCGGGCCTATCCTTCCACCCTCGATAATGATGTTTTGGTATCCTCAGCATTTTTTTTATGCAGCTGTGAATTTTTCTCTTTTTCCCCCCACTTCTTTTCTCTTTTCTTGAGCAGAGATTAAATTAATCATGAAGAGATTTTCCCCTCCACTAACTTCCCTGGGCTCAGGTGCTGCTCCGGAAAGCAGTATCCTTGAGAATTGCTTTTGCGGTAGCGGACCATTGGTCTATCACGCCTGGCACCCTCCTTCCTATCTCTCGGAGCAAGGCCTATTTATCCCACACTTCCCTCGAGGTGCTCGGAGCGATAGACGTGGTTCCTCTCTGCCTCATTTTATCCACATTATAACCCTGTGACAGGCACTGCCTAGCCGAACGTGCCTAGCCCGGAGAGTTTCGGGACATAGATTGCTATGAGGCAGGCAGCCCAATCCAGAGTGGGGGAATCGGGCACCTCTCTGGAGGTGGTGCACCCCTGTGCCAGTGTGGGTCCCCAGCCCCACCAGTGCCACGGGTAAATGCACCGGAGGAGGGGCAACTTACCCCCGGAGCCAAGCACCATGCAGGTCAAGATTGATTGATTGATTGATTGATTGATTGATTGATTGATTGATTGATTGATTGATTGATTGATTGATTGATTGATTGATTGATTGATTGATTGATTGATTGATTGATTGATTTCGTTAAGTTGGATTCGTTAAGTTACCGTTAGTTAACCGTTACGTTCGTTCGTTAAGTTCTGCTCGCTCGTTCTGCCGTTAAATTTATTGGATTCGTTAAGTTACGTTCCACTTCTGAACCGCCCCTACCCCGGAGAATCCAGGGCGGTGTACACTCACATAAAACAATACATACAATAAAATCACTTAATATAATTTAATTCAGATCAATGTTTCCTATGTTACTGTATATTAACTGATGGCAGCATTCCTACCCTATACCCGCCCATGGGAGACCAGGATGGTATGAGGGTCTGGTGGTCACCCCGGCTGGCCAAAAGCCTGGCGGAACAGGTCCATTTTACAGGCCCTGCGGAAGCTCTGCAGATCCCGCAGGGCCCTGGTCTCCTTAGGGGGCCTGTTCCACCAGGTAGGGGCCAGAGCGGTAAAAGCCCTGGCCCTCGTCGAGGCCTGCCGGATCTGTTTTGGGCCGGGGATTTCCAGCAGGCGCTCCTCCGTAGAGCAGAGGGCCCTATTAGGGCAATATGGGGAGATGTGGTCCCTCAGATATGTAGGCCCATTGCCCTAGCCAGCAGCTTGTCCCTAGACCCACTGGTGCAAAAGGCTGAGCTGGCGTGGCCGGCGCCATTCCAGGGATGGGGGGGGTGCCTTTCAAGCCCTTGTTTGCAGTGGAGCCCACATCGGAGATACACGACATTTTTTGTGCGGCTTATCGCCTATGGCAGATTCTCAGAGGGGGTTTTATTTCATCCTTTGGGGGGCTTCCCGCACCACAGGAATATCCCCATCAAACTTAGCAGGAGCGGCACCTTCCCTGCCCAGCAGCCTTACTTGAATTGGGTTGTGGAATTCTCCAGATCACCCTGAGGCCTTCGGGTTATGGGTCTCCCAAATACCAGGCTCTTCTGTCCACTGTGATGGCAACCCAGATACCAACTGCTCCATGTCCAACAGTGGCAACCCGGATGCCACCAGCAGGCCAAGAATGTGAAATGCTTCTTTGGTCAGAGGCAAAATAGCTTGTGTGTTCCAATTGGTCTGAGAATACCAAATAGCTTATAGCATTATATTTGTGTAAGAAGGTCCATTCCCTAGAGGTCGTTGACTCTCCACAGATTATATCCTCGAAATCTTGTTCTTCTCAAAGACTCTACTGGTCTAGGATCTAACCTTTTCAGTGTTTCACTTTCTAATTTGCTACTCTAGAGCTCTTGAATAAGAGGTGTCTGGTAGCCCTTCAGCTTCTACTAATAAATACCCATTGTTCGCTTATCGGGTTTCACAAGATAAAACCCATTATTCGGGCTTATTGGCTCCTTGCCATTTCCTCATTCATGTGCTTTATTCAAATGCATATCCTCCACTGCCATTTAGAAGTGTTTCTCCTTTATACATGCTGGCCAACACGCACGAGCCAGAGCAATCTTCAGGTATGGAGCCCTGCTGGAACAGGAACTGTGTGGCTTTCCTCCATTATAAGTCTTTCGGCGAGCCGACGCTCATTTCATACGGGTACAGGAATCCAGGCTCCTGGGTAGTACAGTCCGTCCATGTGTCTTCATTTCAAAAGAGGAACTAAAAGGCTTCTACCACTGCGCTGTGCTTGTTCCATTCGGTTCCAAGGCTTCATTCTGTCAAAGTGGGTGAACTATACCGGATGGCACGCTAGACCAACGCGATCATCTGAGCTGGCTGGAGATTCTTTTTCCAAAGCCAAAGTGACATCTGTATTGGGTCCGTGTGCGATATCTCTTTCCATATTTCAAAACGTTCGTGCTTCCAGGATGACCGCTTCCATGTTCCGGATCCTTTCCCACACAGAGCCAGCTGTGAAAAGCAATCTGTGTCCCCACAAGAACATGTTTCGTTTGGGTGAAGAACAACAAATGTCTCCAGCATTGTCCTTCCCATTAAAGAGCATTATTGTGCATTAACCATATTTAAACCGTTCCTGTATGCTGTCTGGCTTGTCTCGGGTCCTGAAATGCAATGTTGTTAATTGTATAAAATAGCAAACCTTTCTTTCTTAAATGCAGCATGAGTCCTGCAGCAGACCTTGAAAACCAATTGGAAAAAATTTAAGTGGCCATTAAAATCAATCAATCAATCTACCTACCTACCTACCTACCTACCTACCTACCTTAGAGCCAGCATGGTATAGTGGTTAAGAGCAGATGGATTCTAATGATTCCTAAGGTTTGGGATTCCACTCCTCCACCTGGTGCTGGGGTCTCACAGGGCGGAAGAAGGAAAGGAATTTGTAAGCCTCCTTGAGTCTCCTTACAGGAGAGAAAGGTGGGGTATAATCCAAACTCCTCCTCCTCCTCCTCTATCTATCTATCTATCTATCTGTCTATCTGTCTGTCTGTCTGTCTGTCTGTCTGTCTGTCTGTCTGTCTGTCTGTCTGTCTGTCTGTCGTCCGTCCGTCCGTCCGTCCGTCCGTCCGTCCGTCCGTCCGTCCGTCTGTCATCTACCTGTCTACCTATCTACCTATCTACCTATCTACCTACCTGTCACCTGTCTGTCCATCCATCCATCCATCCATCCATCCATCCATCCATCCATCCATCCATCCATCCATCCATCCATCCATCCATCCATCCATCCATCCATCCATCCATCCATCCATCCATCCATCCATCCATCCATCCATCCATCCATCCATCCATCCATCCATCCATCCATCCATCCATCCATCCATCCATCCATCCATCCATCTTCCATCCATCCATCCATCCATCCATCTTCCATCCATCCATCTTCCATCCATCCATCCATCCATCCATCCATCCATCCATCCATCCATCCATCCATCCATCCATCCATCCATCCATCCATCCATCCATCTATCTATCTATCTATCTATCTATCATCCACCCACCCACCCACCCACCTACCTACCTACACCTGACTCCCCACTCCTCCACCTGAGTGGCAGAAGAAGGGAAGGGAATCTATCTATCTATCTATCTATCTATCTATCTATCTATCTATCTATCATGTATGTATGTATGTATGTATGTATGTATCATCATCATCATCATCATCATCTATACATTTATTTATACTTATTTATATTTATTCCCCACCCTTCACTACAGTTTCAGGGTGGGTTACAATAAAAGCCATAATAAAATCTCATACAATGTGACAACAAAAACGTTATAACATTATTTCATTGACTGTATTTATGTCCTGTCTTTTTTACAGAGACTCAAGGAAGATTATGCAGTCTAAAACAAGGTGATGAACTAGCAGAACGACATCCAACAACCAGTGGTATGGAATTCAGAATGCAAAAATTAGCAATAGTGGTGTTTGAAAAACCCTATCAGATGTGATATGTGACCAACAATGCAAAAGAACCCTAAATTGTAAAAACAGGTGGTTATGCAGTGAGAACAGGGCAATATTAAAACCAAGTGCAGAAACTGAATACAAAAAAAAAACCCCAACAATTAATTGAAAGGAAATTTTTAAAAAGCATTTTGATCTGGCCGTGTTAGACGGGTAATGATTATGTCAGGCAAAAGGAGAGTGAGAGAGTTTCCCATTAAAAAAGCTCTCTGTGCTTCAAACCCATCCACCTCCCTTCACGAGATGCGTGACACCCAAACAAATCTGTTTTTATTGGCTTATATAAAGCGTGACTCAACACAGACATGCAGAGCCGGGAGTAAAAATGTATCCTCCCTGACGCGTGGTTTATCCCCGACGTTGACGCTGTACCCTAAGCCAAAAAGTGGAAAGCTATCAGGTCTTCCAAAGGCGATGAAATAAGTATGATGTGTTTGGTCTAGGGCTGACCCTGTTCAGGAAAAAAATGTGGGGTGGGAAGAAAAGGGGGGGATATTTTTTAAAGATCACTATACACTTTTTCTGCATTTATCCCAGTTTGAGCAGGCTTCCGATCCCGTCATTTACCATAAGAACATAAGAACATAAGAACTAGCCTGCTGGATCAGACCAGAGTCCATCTAGTCCAGCTCTCTGCTACTCGCAGTGGCCCACCAGGTGCCTTGGGGAGCTCACAGGCAGGATGTGAAAGCAATGGCCTTCTGCTGCTGCTGCTCCTGAGCACCTGGTCTGCTAAGGCATTTGCAATCTGAGATCAAGGAGGATCAAGATTGGTAGCCATAGATTGACTTCTCCTCCATAAATCTGTCCAAGCCCTTTTTAAAAGCTATCCAGGTTAGTGGCCATCACCACCTCCTGTGGCAGCATATTCCAAACACCAATCACACGTTGCATGAAGAAGTGTTTCCTTTTATTAGTCCTAATTCTTCCCCCCAGCATTTTCAAAGAATGCCCCCTGGTTCTAGTATTGTGAGAAAGAGAGAAAAATTTCTCTCTGTCAACATTTTCGATCCCATGCATAATTTTATAGACTTCAATCCTATCCCCCCTCAGACGTCTCCTCTCCAAACTAAAGAGTCCCAAACGCTGCAGCCTCTCATCATAAGGAAGGTGCTCCATTCCTTCAATCATCCTCGTTGCCCTTCTCTGCACTTTTTCTATCTCCTCAATATCCTTTTTGAGATGTGGTGACCAGAACTGGACACAGTACTCCAAGTGCAGTCGCACCACAGCTTTATATAAGGGCATGACAATCCTTGCAGTTTTATTCTCAATTCCTTTCCTAATGATCCCCAGCATAGAGTTTGCCTTTTTCACAGCTGCCATGCATTGAGTTGACATTGCCATGGAACTATCAACTAAGACGCCTAAATCCCTTTCCTGGTCTGTGACTGATAGCACTGACCCCTGTAGCGTGTATGTGAAGTTTGGATTTTTTTCCCCTATGTGCATCACTTTGCATTTTGCTACATTGAACTGCATTTGCCATTTCTTAGCCCACTCACCTAATTTATCAAGGTCCACTTGGAGCTCTTCACAATCCTTTGTGGTTCTCACCACCCTACATAATTTGGTATCATCTGCAAACTTGGCCACCACGCTACCCACCCCTACTTCCATGAAATTTGTCCGCACTCAACTCCTCCAAAGGCCATTTCCTGGCCACCATTTCCCCCCACTTTTTCCAGGAATACGATCTAGTGATAACGCAAAGTGACTATAGAATGTGCTCTCCTCTCGTGCGAGTTTCATACAAGGGTGCGGCAAGTGAGAATTGGGCCATTACTGACGACATCGGCCTACCATTCTCCAGGCCTTTGGGTCTGGATTCTTCTTGAACAGTGATGGCGAACCTTTGGCACTCCAGATGTTATGGACTGCAATTCCCATCAGCCCCTTCCAGCATGGCCAATTGGCCATGCTGGAAGGGGCTGATGGGAATTGTAGTCCATAACATCTGGAGTGCCAAAGGTTCGCCACCACAGTTCTAGAAGATAAAAGTATTAGGATTACCTTGCCAGCGACATAAATTCCTCTCAGCAGTGGTACAGTCTAGATATCAGCTGGCAGATTCTAATATGGGTAGCTTCTCTCTTTCTGGCCCTAATTGTTATTTTACACCGCTTTTACTTCTTATGCATTTTAACTTATTTGATTTGCTTGTTTAATACATCATAATTTGTTTAATACATTATAATTTGCACCCCATGATGTTGCATATTTGCATTGCAACAGACCGCAGTGAAGAAAGAAGGAAGATAATGCAGAGCTTCACTGATTTAATAGTGCCCCCTAAAATAAGGGGGGGGGGGAGAGAAATGATAAAAATTAAGAAGATGGGGGAAAGAGTGAAATGAGGGGGAAATGGCAGGCCAAGTGCCAAAAGGGAGGTTGGGTAACCACACGGGGGTGAGGGAAACAGCCACGCTTTTCGGGGGGAAAGAAAGAATCGGTATGACCACACTGGTATGGGAATTAGCTCAGATATGTTTCCGGTAAAAACATTACAGTAGGAGTGTTTGTAAACAATCTGAAGGAGAAGGTGCTTGGAAACATTTCCGACACCAAACGGGGGGAAACGTCTCAAAGTCCAAGAAAACAAACAGCAATGGGCAACTGGAAACGTTTCAAACCAGTCATTCGGCAAATGCCGAATATTTGACGTAGATCACAGTACAGAGAAACGATCTCTGGAGTACAGGGATCAGTTCCCCTGAAGAAATGGGATATTTTGGAGGGTGGTCTCTATGAAGAAGAAGAAGAAGAAGAAGAAGAAGAAGAAGAAGAAGAAGAAGAAGAAGAAGAAGAAGAAGAAGAAGAAGAAGAAGAAGAAGAAGAAGAAGAAGAAGAAGAAGAAGAAGAAGAAGAAGAAGAAGAAGAAGAAGAAGAAGAAGAAGAGGAGGAGGAGGAGAAGAAGAAGAAGAAGAAGAAGAAGAAGAAGAAGAAGAAGAAGAAGAAGAAGAAGAAGAAGAAGAAGAAGAAGAAGAAGAAGAAGAAGAGGGAGGGAGGGAGGAGGAGGGAGGGAGGAGGGAGGGAGGAGGAGGAGGAGTTTGGATTTATATCCCCCCTTTCTCTCCTGCAGGAGACTCAAAGGGGCTTACAATCTCCTTGCCCTTCCCCCCTCACAACAAACACCCTGTGAGGTAGGTGGGGCTGAGAGAGCTCAGAAGAACTGTGACTGGCCCAAGGTCACCCAGCTGGCGTGTGTGGGAGTGTACAGGCTAATCTGAATTCCCCAGATAAGCCTCCACAGCTCAGGCTGCAGAGCTGGGAATCAAACCCGGTTCCTCCAGATTAGATACACGAGCTCTTCACCTCCTACGCCACTGCTGCTCCTATGGCATTGTTCCCCACTAAAGACCCTTTCCTCCCCGGCCTTCATCACCAAATCACCCATTCCGGGGGGGCTCCTGGCCCAACCTAGATGCTAGCATCTCTAGTAGTCTGGTAGGTTCATGTGGAAGGAGGTCTCTATTCTTCCAAGGGAAATATTCCCCTTCTTTGCCAAAGGAGGAAAAAACAGATTTGCACTTTATTGCGGCTCCCAGCCGTTATTCTCCAGAAGTCGGGATGAGCTAATGAGATTCAGGGCAGCTAGAAACCGCTTTTAAGTAATGAAACGTAAAAGACGGGTTTTTTAAAGGTCTATTAGTCTTATTGTTCAGGGGATAAATAAGGATAAGAAAACACAAACAGGCCCTCATTATGAGCGATCGCCTTTTTAAAGCATGCAGGAGACTTTGCGTTTGTTGTAAAGGCAGGCCACCCGATTGAAACTTGGCGTTTTCTGCCAGATGTCTGCAATTCACCACACTAGAGTTAGCAGTTCGGGTTTGGAAAACAACTGGAGATTTTGAGGGCGTGGCCTGGGGTGGGCGGGGTTTGGGAAGGGGAGGAACTTCAATGGGACAGAATGCCATAGAGCAATGGTTCTCAACCTTCCTAATGCCGTGACCCTTTCATACAGCTCCTCATGTTGTGGTGACCCCCAACCCTAACACTGATCCATTTTACAGATGGAGAAAACTGATGCAGAGAGTCTTAGGCGACCCCTGTGAAAGGGTCGTTCGACCCCCAAAGGGGTTCTGACTCACAGGTTCAGAACCACTGCCATAGAGGTTGCCTTTCAAAGCAGCCATATTCTCTTGTCTTGGGCTCAGTTGCGATACGGAGAGATTTTTAGCCACTGCCTGGAAGTTGGCAACCTTGCGGCACACCCAGGAGAGACAGCACGGTGTAGCAGTTAAAGCAATGAACCAGAATCTGAGAAACCCAGGCATAAGGGTCCACTTTGTCGCAGAACCTCACTGGGTCGACCAGATAACCTCTCTCAACCTACCTCATAGAGTGGTTGTGAGGATAAGACGAAGAAGGAAAACGAAGTCTTGTAAACCCTTCCGGGAGTTGCCATTGGAAGATAAGTGGGGTGTACATGAATGGTCTTAAAGCTAACGAATCCACTGAGTTGGAGGAAGGGTTCTTGCTACCAGCATATTCAGCAATGCCAGTGTTGATTCTCAGGTTCTCAAGAACCTGGACAGTAGGAGACATGCGACTGTGCATAAATGGGGCCACCAGCCCCTGAATTGCAGCTCCTCTCCAGAAATCAGGTCACCTGGAGAAAATGGCTGCTTTGGAGGGGGGGACACTACAATATTGTACCCCACCGAGGTCTTTGTCCTCCCCAGACTCCACCTCCAAATTTCCAGGAGTTTCCTGACCTGGATTTGGCAGTCCTACCTTCCCTATTCCCTTCAGGTGGCCAGGGACAATGGTCAACCACCTCTGCTTCTCACTTGCCTTGAAGGCCCCCTGCTGGGGTCGCCATACATTGGAAGCTAAGCAAGGTTATTACTTGGATGCGAGGCCACCAAGAAAGGTTCTGCAGAGGAATGCAGTGGCCAACCACCTCTGCTTCTCCCTTGCCTTGAAAGCCCCTTGCCTGAGTCACCATAAGTTGGAAGCTAAGCAGGATCTCTACTTGGACAAGAGACCACCAAGGAAGGCTCTGCAGAGGAATGCAGTGGCCAACCACCTCTGCTTCTCCCTTGCCTTGAAAGCCCCTTGCCTGAGTCACCATAAGTTGGAAGCTAAGCAGGATCTCTACTTGGACAAGAGACCACCAAGGAAGGCTCTGCAGAGGAAGGCAATGGCCAACCACCTCTGCTTCTCCCTTGCCTTGAAAGCCCCTTGCCTGAGTCACCATAAGTTGGAAGCTAAGCAGGATCTCTACTTGGACAAGAGACCACCAAGGAAGGCTCTGCAGAGGAATGCAGTGGCCAACCACCTCTGCTTCTCCCACTTGCCTTGAAAGCCCCTTGCCTGAGTCACCATAAGTTGGAAGCTAAGCAGGATCTCTACTTGGACAAAGAGACCACCAAGGAAGGCTCTGCAGAGGAAGGCAATGGCCAACCACCTCTGCTTCTCCCTTGCCTTGAAAGCCCCTTGCCTGAGTCACCATAAGTTGGAAGCTAAGCAGGAAGTGAACTTGCACAGGAGACCACCAAGGAAGGCTCTGCAGAGGAATGCAGTGGCCAACCACCTCTGCTTCTCCCTTGCCTTGAAAGCCTCCTTGCCTGAGTCACCATAAGTTGGAAGCTAAGCAGGATCTCTACTTGGACAAGAGACCACCAAGGAAGGCTCTGCAGAGGAAGGCAATGGCCAACCACCTCTGCTTCTCCCTTGCCTTGAAAGCCCCTTGCCTGAGTCACCATAAGTTGGAAGCTAAGCAGGATCTCTACTTGGACAAGAGACCACCAAGGAAGGCTCTGCAGAGGAATGCAGTGGCCAACCACCTCTGCTTCTCCCTTGCCTTGAAAGCCCCTTGCCTGAGTCACCATAAGTTGGAAGCTAAGCAGGATCTCTACTTGGACAAGAAACCACCAAGGAAGGCTCTGCAGAGGAAGGCAATGGCCAACCACCTCTGCTTCTCCCTTGCCTTGAAAGCCCCTTGCCTGAGTCACCATAAGTTGGAAGCTAAGCAGGATCTCTACTTGGACAAGAGACCACCAAGGAAGGCTCTGCAGAGGAATGCAGTGGCCAACCACCTCTGCTTCTCCCTTGCCTTGAAAGCCCCTTGCCTGAGTCACCATAAGTTGGAAGCTAAGCAGGATCTCTACTTGGACAAGAGACCACCAAGGAAGGCTCTGCAGAGGAAGGCAATGGCCAACCACCTCTGCTTCTCCCTTGCCTTGAAAGCCCCTTGCCTGAGTCACCATAAGTTGGAAGCTAAGCAGGATCTCTACTTGGACAAGAGACCACCAAGGAAGGCTCTGCAGAGGAAGGCAATGGCCAACCACCTCTGCTTCTCCCTTGCCTTGAAAGCCCCTTGCCTGAGTCACCATAAGTTGGAAGCTAAGCAGGATCTCTACTTGGACAAGAGACCACCAAGGAAGGCTCTGCAGAGGAAGGCAATGGCCAACCACCTCTGCTTCTCACTTGCCTTGAAAGCCCCTTGCCTGAGTCGCCATAACTTGGAAGCTAAGCAGGGTCACTACTTGGACGAGAGACCACCAAGGAAGGCTCTGCAGAGGAAGGCAATGGCCAGCCACCTCTGCTTCTCCCTTGCCTTGAAAGCCCCTTGCCTGAGTCGCCATAACTTGGAAGCTAAGCAAGGTTTTTTCTTGGACGAGAGACCACCAAGGAAGGCTCTGCAGAGGACGGCAATGGCAAACCACCTCTGCTTCTCACTGGCTTTGAAGGCCCCTTGCTGGGGCCACTTGTTACGACTTAACAGCGTTCTCATACATACATACAGGAGGCAGCATCCAGAACTTCCACCAGCGGTTATGACAAATTCATACTTATGCAGGGGGTCCCAGGCAACCCAATTGATCACTCTTCATTATCTTGCTGTTTCTACCCAATGACGATCATTGGCAGGTCCCTCCACGTTCTAGCATCTACATCTTTACAGTCTGTCATTATAAACATCACTAAGGATGCTGCCTTTTAAAAGAGAAATGTTGGTGAGACAGGAAATGTCTACTGCTCACAGTAACAATGAAATAAACCAAAGGGGTTCTGGCCAGAAAAGAGTTCACGGAGTGGAGAGCAGCCCCGTCCCAAATAAACAAATAGAAACCTTCCCTCCTCACTAGCCTTCGCAGGGTTAACGGCATAATCTGATGCCTCCAGCTTTTTAAAAAGGCAATTTGGCTCATTGGATTCAGAGTGACAATCCCAATTTATCATCCTCATAATAAGGGCCTTCAGCAAAGTGCGGCTCGTGAATTACTGCAGCCAGGCACAGCTTGATTTAGGACCTAGCACAGTCCTGAGGACTCAGCCTTAAGCCGAATGAGACTGCCGGGCCGACCAGCTCCAGACTGTCGGTTCTGATTTGCCATCCTTCCTAGGCCTGCTATTCTCTGCCTTGGAAAAAGATGTTAGCACAGTCAGTCAAGGGGCGGCGGTCGAGAAAACTGGACGCTTCTGCATTAGAATATGGTCTCGAACGAACAGGAGAATTATTATTCATTTTTACGAACTGGCTGTGGCCGAATTCCCACTCAAAATCTAATCTATCCTTTTTTAAAAATTTTTATTAGTTTCAGATATGTTCAACATACACTTATACGACATCTATTATGCATGAAATATCGTTGTTACAGATTTTTACACAATACTATATTTATCGTACAGGTTTCTATAAACTATAGAGTACAAAATTTAAAATTTTAAGGAACTATAGTAAAGAATTACAAGAGAAAAGAAATAAGAGCTATAGTAAAAGATGAAGAAAGATTATAGTAAAAGATTAAGAAAGCAAAGATATGAGAAAAAAGAAAGAAGAAAATTGAGATCAGATTATGGAACTTCCACTTAGCATCTATTTCAAGGGGGAAAAAACTTCCACTTAGCATCTATTTCAAGGGGGAAAAATGAAATAGATGCTCAAAATCTAACCTAGAGACAACCAAGTTTCAAAAGAATCGACACCTTTTCATCCAGGTTCCAACATCCTCACTGCAGCATGTTTCTAGTGAAGATGGCTAGGCCTGCCCCTTGGGGAGGTGCCTGCTGTCAGGGGTGCAATTGTTAAGCTAGCAACACCAAAATTTTGCCTGTGCTTTAATTCGGACACTGGTAGCCTTATCAATCATATCCTCCCCCAGCTCCATGGATCTAAGTGGTGGCGGGCAGTTGAAATTAAAATACTTTCCCTGGGATTCTCCTGGGAGTCTTTGCAAATGCTACCACCTTCCGAACTCTTTTTTCAACTAAAAAGGCGACTCCTTGACCAGGAGCTACAAGTTCTACAAGGCCAAGCGCGAAGTAACTGTTCCCCCTTCTTTTTCAACATCAAATTCAAAACCAATCGGATGGTAGACGATCTGAGTATACTCCAAGAGCCCAAGCTTAGATGGATATACACAAGGGCTCGTTGTAATTCCTTCCCTTGTTCTGTACTCCAAGGGAGGTTTCTTAAAATTGACTCGCAAGAGCGGAAATGCCCCCACTGTACTATAGTGGTGCAATCCATGGAACCTATAATGCTGAACTGCCCCAAATACGAGGAAGCTAGGGCCAGGCTTTTGACTCTTCTTCCTGCTAAGTTTAAGGAATACTCTGTTGCTGGGAAGGTGGCATTCCTACTTAAACAACTCTTCTTCTGTGATTTTAAATTCTGTAGCTAGGTTCCTTTTAGGAACTTTGGAATAATACCTGTGGTGGTTTTATGTGTGGAACATCTGTCTGGATAATGCTGGTTGTTATATTGGTTTTATGCCTAATAAAGGTTTTATGTATGTAAAAAAAAAAAACACCAAAATTTCAGAGTATCTTTAGGAGACCCTCCTGATGATACCACCCAGGTTTGCTGAAGTTTGGTTCATGGGGGCCAAAGTTAGGGACCCTCAAATGTGTAGCCCCCATCCCCTATTAGCTCCCATTGGCCACCCCCAAACTTCACAAAACCTGGGTGGTATCAGTGGGAGACTCTGCTGATGATGCCACCCAGGTTTGGTGAAGTTTGGTTCATGGGGGTCAAAGTTATGGACCCTCAAATGTGTAGCCCCATCTGTGTTTTTTCAAAAGGGTGCATATACAAGCAGGTCCAGGAAAATCCCGTGATAAGGGGGGTAGGGAGTGCCAGAAATGGGACTGATCTGTGTTCTGCGGTTCGGCAGTGGGGAGATCGCGAGGAAACCTGGATATTTTGGGTGACTATCCCAGGATTAATCGCCAGTGGGATATCGCCCAAATCATTATTGTGTGCATAATGGTACTTCAATACAAGAGCAGGGATCCAGGGATCCGGACTTCCTTCATAGAGTCAATCCATCCATCTCATGGTGAGCTTTCCTCTCTTCCTTCAACCTTTCTGACCATTATTGTCTTTTCCCCTGACTCTTGTCTTCTCATGATGTGACCAAAGTTCAATAGCTTGGTTCAAACATTTTATCTTCTAGGAAGGGTTAAGAACATAAGAACTAGCCTGCTGGATCAGACCAGACTCCATCTAGTCCAACACTCTGCTCCTCGCAGTGGCCCACCAGGTGCCTTTGGGAGCTCACATGCAGGAGGTGAAAGCCTTCTGCTGCTGCTGCTGCTCCTGAGCACCTGGTCTGCTGAGGCATTTGCAATCTCAGATCAAGGAGGATCAAGATTGGTAGCCATAGATCGACTTCTCCTCCATAAATCTGTCCAAGCCTCTTTTAAAGCTATCCAGGTTAGTGGCCATCACCACCTCCTGTGGCAGCATATTCCAAACACCAATCACACGTTGCATGAAGAAGTGTTTCCTTTTATTAGTCCTAATTCTTCCCCCCAGCATTTTCAATGAATGCCCCCTGGTTCTGGTATTGTGAGAAAGAGAGAAAAATTTCTCTCTGTCAACATTTTCTACCTTATGCATAATTTTATAGACTTCAATCATATCCCCCCTCAGACGTCTCCCCTCCAAACTAAAGAGTCCCAAACACTGCAGCCTCTCCTCATAAGGAAGGTGCTCCAATCCTTCAATCATCCTCGTTGCCCTTCTCTGCCCTTTTTCTATCTCTTCGATATCCTTTTTGAGATGTGGCGACCAGAACTGAACACAGGACTTAAGTCCGGCGCGTCGCATACCACTGCTTTATATAAGGGCATGACAATCCTTGCAGTTTTATTATCAACTCCTTTCCAAATTATCCCCAGCATAGAGTTTGCCTTTTTCACAGCTGCCATGCATTGAGTTGACATTCCCATGGAACTATCAACTAAGACGCCCAAATCCCTTTCCTGGTCTGTGACTGATAGCACTGACCCCTGTAGCATGTATGTGAAGTTTGGATTTTTTTGCCCCATGTGCATCACTTTACATTTTGCTACATTGAACTGCATTTGCCATTTCTTAGCCCACTCACCTAATTTATCAAGGTCCGCTTGGAGCTCTTCGCAATCCTTTGTGGTTCTCACCACCCTACATAATTTGGTATCATCTGCAAACTTGGCCACCACGCTACCCACGCTACCCACTCAAAATTCCCACTCAAAATCTAATCTAGATACAACCAAGTTTCAAAAGAATCGGCACCTTTTCATTCAGGTTCCAACATCCTCACTGCAGCATGTTTCTTGTGAAGACGGCTAGGCCTGCCCCTATGGGGGATGCCTGCTGTCAGGGTTGCAATTGTTAAGCTAGCAGCACCAAATTTTCAGAGTATCTGTAGGAGACCCTCCTGATGATACCACCCAAGTTTGGGTGACTATTTTGGGTGACTATCCCAGGATTAATCGCCAGTGGGAAATCGCCCAAATCATTATTGTGTGCATAATGGTACTTCAATACAAGAGCAGGGATCCAGGGATCCAGAATTCCTTCATAGAGTCAATCCATCCATCTCATGGTGAGCTTTCCTCTCTTCCTTCAACCTTTCTGACCATTATTGTCTTTTCCCCTGACTCTTGCCTTCTCATGATGTGACCAAAGTTCAATAGCTTGGTTCAAACATTTTATCTTCTAGGAAGGGTTCAGGCTTGATTTGATCTGGAATCTACTTATTTGTTTTTGGGGCAGTCCGCAGTATCCATAATGCTCTCCTCCAATCCCACATTTCAAAGGAAACTGAAACAGGTCCAGAGGAGGGTGACTAAAATGGTGAAAGGTCTGGAATCCATGTCCTACAAGGAGAGACTTGGGGAGCTAGGTATGTTTAGTCTGGAGAAGAGAAGGTTAGGGGATGACATGGTAGCCATGTTTAAATATTTGAAGGGAGGTCATGTTGAAGAGGGAGCAAGATTGTTTTCTGCTGTTCCAGAGACTGGGACAAGGAGTCATGGGTTCAAGGTGCAGGAAAGAAGAGATTCCACCTAAACACTAGGAAGAACTTCCTGACCGTCAGGGCTGTTCAGCAATGGAATGTCGTACCTTGAAGGGTGGTGGAGTCTCCATCTTTGGAGGTCTTTAAACAGAGACTGGATGGCCATCTGTCAGGAGTGCTTTGACTGTGTCTTCCTGTGTGGCAGGAGATTGGACTGGATGGCCCTTGTGGTCTCCTCCAACTCTATGATTCTATGACTGCAGCAAGGACTTTATATGTGCAAAAACAGAGAGTTAATAAGGTACCAACCAAAGAGGACTGGATTCTGTAAGTTACGGTATATTCAGAAATGGTGGAGCTGACGACACTATTAAGAGGAGGAGGAGGAGGAGGAGGAGGAGGAGGAGGAGGAGGAGGAGGAGAAGGAGAAGGAGAAGGAGAAGGAGAAGAAGGAGAAGGAGAAGGAGAAGGAGAAGGAGAAGAAGAAGGAGAAGAAGGAGGAGGAGGAGAGTTTGGATTTATATCCCCCTCTCTCTCCTGCAGGAGACTCAAAGGGCTGACAATCTCCTTGCCCTTCCCCCCTCACAACAAACACCCTGTGAGGTAGGTGGGGCTGAGAGAGCTCCGAGAAGCTGTGACTAGCCCAAGGTCACCCAGCTGGCATGTGTGGGAGTGCACAGGCTAATCTGAATTCCCCAGATAAGCCTCCGCAGCTCAGGCGGCAGAGCGGGGAATCAAACCCGGTTCCTCCAGATCAGATACACAAGCTCTTAACCTCCTATACCACTGCTGCTCCCGCAGACAACCGCTTGAACATTTTGGTGGGAAACTGGCAACCTTTGATGGAATATCTTTTGAAAACCTATGCAAATGGAGAAATAGTGGCAGGGTTTAAAATCTTTTTTTTTAAAAAAAACCAGTAGATTGTAATCATTAGAATACACTTAAGGAAGAACTATTGAATTAATGTTTTAATTGCATATGCATGAGCCCAGAGAGAACTTTCAATCAAAGATGGGATAGCTGGAGGTCAGTAGATGATGTGTAGCGTTGATGTGTTCTCTTTGTGTTTGTACTTTTTGTTCATTGGTTGTAGGTGTGAGAAAATAAAAATTGTATTTTTAAAAAAATAAATGTTTTAAAGTCGTATCAGGCATTTTGTGCATTCCCTTCTTGACTGATTCGCGATTCTGGAATCTGTCCAGAAAAAGGGGAGGGGGGCAATAAAAGGCAAAAAGGAGATGTGCAACATTTTTCAGTGTCTCAAACGTTAATCACCAGGAAACAAAAAAACAAATGAGCTCTGTCGATGGTATAATTGCAAGGAATTTTGAGAAATGAGTTGTGTCCAGAGAAATCCCATTAAGCTCAATAATCTCAGGCAGAGAAGAGATTCCACCCTTTTCCTTTCCTTTTTTTTCGGAAACACAACTTTCGAAGTGTGGTAGAGGAGCGGATAAAAATCCTTTAAATTAATCAGACATGTAATGATACTGTTCAACTATTTCCCGGAACAGATTGCAGTAATTATCCAGAACAGACGGGGAGGTCCCGTGTAAGCTACTTTGGTGTAAAGCTACTTTTATTTTAAAAAAAAGAATTTCACATTCAACCCAAACGATTGCTTTTTATCTACCCACTCTGACAAGGCCAAGATCCCCAGAAGGGGAGGGATGGTCTATCACATCTAATAAACACAAATAAAATAAAACAAGAAAATCCTCTTTTTTTAATTGGTTCTGGTGGGTTTTTCAGGCTGTGTGGCCGTGGTCTGGTAGTTCTTCTTCCTAACGTTTCGCCTGCTTCTGTGGCTGGCATCCTTAGAAGTGTATCACAGAGGGAAGTCTGTTACACACTGTGTCTAGTTTCTCTCTGTGATACACTTCTGAAGATGCCAGCCACAGATGCAGATGAAACATTAAAAAGAAGAACTACCAGACCACGGCCACACAGCCCGGGAAAACCCTTACAACCAGTTGAATCCAGCTGTGAAAGCCTTCGACAATACATTGAACACCTATTTTTTTATATTTGCCCTACTGAAGAAGGAGGAGAAGGAGGAGGAGGAGCAGTTTGGATTTATATCCCCCCCTTTCTCTCTAAGGAGACTCAAAGGGACTTACAGTCTCCTTTCCCTCTCCCCCCCCCCACAACAAGCACCCTGTGAGGTAGGTGGGGCTGAGAGAACTCCGAAGAACTGTGACTAGCCCAAGGTCACCCAGCTGGCGTGTGCTGGAGTGCACAAGCTAATCTAGTTCACCAGATAGGCCTCAGCAGCTCAAGTGGCAGAGCGGGGAATCAAACCTGGTTCCCCAGATTAGAGTGCACTTTCTCTTAACCACTACACCACAGTGGCTCTCACTGCAGGGAGGGGGGGGTGCTATTTCCACCCAAAGCCATCACAGCATAGCAGTTACTGTCAGACCTAAGTCGGGGGGCACCCTATGATGCATTGTCCATGCACCCCCTAAGCAACAGCTCATGCCAAAAGGGGTGGCAGAACTCAGCATAGATGGAACTCCCTGGACCAAGAAAGAAAGCAACGGGGTGAATCTGCCCCGTCTCTCATTCCACGTTGTTTCTTGCCCAAGAGAGTTTGTGGAAGACGAGACTCTGAACTTGGCCGTTCAACAGCACGTGGCTCCCGTTTTCAATTAAGCCGAGAAATGCCACAGGGCCAAAGTATCTGTTATCCCCAGAATGCAGGTGAAGCACCTGCCGACGGGGAATAATAATCCTTTGTGAATACATTACGCCGCGGTGGCGCTGCTCTTCCCTTCCCACTTCATCTTTTCCTCGTTTGCCCTCCGGCTTGCTCTCCCGTTGGAAAGCAATTCACAAAGGCGCTTCTAAAAATCATTGTCGTGGTTCCTTCCGGAGAGAAACGATAGGAGAAAGGAATGGTGACCGAAACCGGCATGATTTCAATGCAGTATGTCAAATTGGTGAAGGGGATTCCCAGCGAGACCCTTGACGGGGATGGCTCAGGGTAGCCCAGGGGTCTGCAACCTGTGGCTCGCCAGATGTTCATGGACTACAATTCCCATCAGCTCCTGCCAGCATGGCCAGTTGGCTATTCTCATCAGATTTCAGAAGCTAGGAAGGGTCAGCCTGGGTTAGTACTTAGATGGGAGACCACCAAGGAAGACCAGGGTTGCTATGCAGAGGAAGACAATGGCAAACCACCTCTGTTCATCTCTTGTCCTGATTGGGATAGTCCCCCCTAGCCCAATCTCACCAGATCTCAGAAGCTAAGCAGGGTCAGCCTGGGTCAGTACTTGGATGGGAGACCACCAAGGAAGACCAGGGTTGCTATGCAGAGGCAGACAAAGGCAGCGCACAGAGGCAGCGCACTTTCCTGGAAACGCTGGCTGGGAGCCGCTGCCATGTGAACGGCAGCAACTTCCAGGCGCTTTCCCCCCCCCCCACTCCCTCCCTTCACTTACCTTGTCCCCAGCCCTCCGGCGTGTCGCCGAGACCTGGAGACACGCCCCCCGGCCCTGCTCGCCTGCTTGAGCATCGCAGGGCAGGGGGCGTGTACCCAGGCCTTGGCGACAGCAGCCGAGGGCCGGGGACAAGGAACGAAGGAAGGGAAGGTGGGGGGAAGCGCCTGGAAGCCGCTGCCGTTCGCATGGCAGCGGCTCCCAGCCGGCGTTTCCAGGAAAGTGCGCTTCCAAGCGCATTCTGGAAACGCTGGCTTGGCGCCGGTCGGGCGGCGCGAGGGCGGTGCGGCTGCGCAGCAGCTGCGCCCCCTGTGCGAATGGCTCCCTGGGGACGGCGTTTTTGCCGTCCCCAGGGTGCCATGAAACGCCCGTGCGGAAAGGGCCTTAGTTCGATTTTAAATATTTAAAGTCTTAATAGTTTTACAAACTCTGCTTCTTTTATTGGATGATTGTCTGTCCTAGTATCTGATTCTATAGCTGAAGTACAATGCATATCTACACGATATGCCTAATAAAGTTTGTATTGTATTGCTACCTCTGGACACATTCCCAATTATCGTTAAAATCTCAAGAAACTCTTTCCTGTCGGTCTTCCCTGATTTTTAAGAGTTAAACATCACAGTATAGTATCTATAATGGTGGCATCTTTAGCTTTCTTTATTCTTCCTCGCTTACATTGGGATTCGTTAAAGGAGCGACAGGGCGAAAAACAGCCCCCACCCCTCAAGAGGATTATTGTCAAACGGTGACACGCAGCAAAGTCACCGGATAAGAATTCTCCTTGGGATGTTGCAAATGAGGATGAGAAATCTCTCCTGAATTCTACACACTGCATGTCCCAGATTTTAAAAAGTTTTTTGGCGAAGCAGCCAACTAGTTTGGCCTGTCTACTCGGGGGCATCCATTCCCACCAGCTAAAGTCCCAGAAATCAGCTACTTGGAGGAGGCCAAAATGTTAACCTTTCTTGCTTCTGCTGATCAAGGCTTTGGGGTTCTACCCTATATACACCGTCCAGCCAATCCAGAGGTTTTATGCCCCGGCCAATCACAGCGGATGTTGTTGCATAGACCTATGCCGAAAGAGGACTCTCATTGTCTTGAGGTACACATTCAAGTCACCTGATTTGGTCCTGCTCTTGGACCGATTTGATTGGGACCCTATGAATTAAGGAACACCACCCCCCCTCTTCCAAATGTCATCAACAGCCCACTTTGGAAAAACGCTTGGTGGGCATTGGGTAGAAGAAGAAGAAGAAGAAGAAGAAGAAGAAGAAGAAGAAGAAGAAGAAGAAGAAGAAGAAGAAGAAGAAGAAGAAGAAGAAGAAGAAGAAGAAGAAGAAGAAGAAGAAGAAGAAGAAGAAGAAGAAGAAGAAGAAGGAGAAGGAGAAGGAGAAGGAGAAGGAGAAGGAGAAGGAGAAGGAGAAGGAGAAGGACAATAGAAATCCATTCTTCTACAGAAAATGACAGTTTTGGAACGATTCACAGACAGACTGCCAGAACTATCCTGTTTCGATAGCCTTCATCACAGACAGAATCTTGCAAAACAAATAAGGTCATCAATAGAAGAGGAGGAGGAGGAGGAGGAGGAGGAGGAGGAGGAGGAACAATTTGGATTTATACCCCACCTTTCTGACCTGTAAAGAGACTCAAAGGAGATCACAATCTCCTTTCCCTTTCTCTTCCCACAACAGACATCATGAAAGGTAGGTGGGGCTGAGAGAGTTCAGAGAGAACTGGGGCAGGCCCAAGGTCACCCAGCAGGATTCATGTGGAAGAGTGGGGAAACAAATCCACTTCACCAGATAAGAGTCGACCGCTCATGCGGAGGAGGGGGGAATCGAACCTGGTTTTCCAGATTAGAGTCCACCACTCTTCACCTCTATACCACGCTGTTAGTGGACACCACACAACTCCTCGGAGCCGGGTCAAGGGCCCTAATTGAGCCACGGCATTCTGCATTACCTTGGGTTTTTAGTGGTAGCCCACCACTGTAGAAATCTTGTCTAAACAGGGCAGACAGGAAGCGTGCAGGCTGTAGACATCCTATTGGAGTCACTGCACAGATGCAATTCAAATATTTAATCTGGGGGGAGTTCGTTGCCACCGGCAAGTTGTGCACCTTGTGATATTTGAAAGATGTCCCTTCGGGAAAGAGGAGCTCTTGGAGGAACGGCTGCGTGGAGCATTTTTTACCCAGTCCGGCCTCGGGCTGGGAAGCAGGGCAGTGAGAAAATCGCTGCAATTAGCACTTCTTAATCTGTAGCCAGAACTCAACATCCAAGGAAGGTTTTATATGCAGCTCTCATTTTGTGCTGACACAGTCCCCGAGAGCGGGTCATTTAATTAGGAGATTCGTCGCGATTCCCCGTCATCTCTTTTTTTTCCCTATCACCAGAAGCATAATTAAGCTGTTAAGTTGTGGACAAATTAGCTCCGTTTATAAAAAACCCTTCAAAACAAGATTGCAAAGCGGGTCACTGTCGGGGTCAAGGGGGGAGGGCGGATTCCGGAGCGGCGCCGCACAGAAACAGCAAGCGGGTGTGGAGGGCAGACTCGAGAACCTGCCGTTCGATTGAGGGGCTGCTGATAAGGTCGTACAAAGAGCTGGCCTCGATCGGCCCAGAAGTCCATCTAGCCAGTGGTGGGATCCAAACATTTTAGTAACAGGTTCGCATGGTGGTGGGATTCAAACAGTGGCGTAGCACCAGTGGGGCTGGGCGGGGCACGACGGGGGCGTGGCCAGGCATTCCGGGGGCAGGGCATTAATAATTTCTCTGTTACTGTAAAAAACTCTTACTGCAAACAAAAAAGTTCCTAATTTCCAGCTGGTATCTTTCTGTCCATAATTTAAACTCATTATAGCAAGTCCTATCGTCTACTGCCAACAGAAACAGCTACTTCTCCTCCAATTGACTGCCTGTCAAATACTTAATTCTTTCAAATATTTAATTTTGTTTCTAGAAATCAAAAGAAGGATACTTTCCTTAAACAAGGTACTTTACCATATTACTAAAACATGTTTTTAAAACAGCCCAACGGGGAGAATTATCCCATTTTCTACCTTTGCTAACCAGCCACATTGGAAACAACAGGACTTTATGATTTTTGGACCTAATGGAATTTTTAACAGAAAAGCAGACCCAATTAGCAACCCCCTCTCGGCACACACAAATAATTAGTAACCCACTCTTGGGAACTGGTGAGAACCTGCTGGATCCCACCTCTGCATCTAGCCCAATCTGGTTAGATCTCCGAAGCTAAGCAGGGTTGACCCTGGTTAGTAGTTGGATGAAAAACGACCAAGGAAGCCCAAGGTTGCTACGCAGAGCCAGGCAATGATGGAAAACTTCTGTTTATTTATTTTTTATTATTATTTCTTGTCCTGACCTGGATAACTGAGGCTACCTGCTTCTATCAGACCTCAGAAGCTATGCTGTGCCAGTCCTGATTAGTACTCAGATGGGAGACCACTTAAGAAGTCCGGGGTTGCTTCGCAGAGGCAACAAATGGCAAACCACCTATGAACACCTCTTTCCTTAACAACCCAACAAGGTCATCGTAAGCCAGCTCCAAGCCGATGGCACTTTCTACCACTAAGGGCACGGAAGATCCAATTTTGTTGACTGTCAGTTTGCCTCCAGGAGAAGAGAAATCATTCAAAGGTACATAAGCATTCTCAAGGTCAATAAATATTGTAAAAGCAAATGGATGTGAGTAATTACTTTCTCCCCCCCAAAACCTGAATTGTGCCATGAAAAGTCTACTAGAAGATGCTAATCCTAATAAGCATAAGCATTTTTATTGTCATTGTGCACGCACAACGAAATTTACAGCAGCATTCCTCAATGCACACCATTTCAGACTCATACCCCATCCTCACTTTCCCCTTCCTCCACCCATCCCTACACAGCCCCAAACACATCAACACGAAGCCGCGGAGTTCAGCATAGCCACAGCTCTAGAGTAGAAGCTGTCTCTAAGCCTCTTTGTCCTAGTTTTGATAGACCTGTATCGTCTGCCAGATGGTAACAGTTCAAAAAGTGAGTGTGCTGGATGAGACGGGTCTCTCAGAATATTGTGGGCTTTCTTTAGGCTTCGGGAATTATAGAGTTCTTCCAAGGAGGGGAGAGGGCAGCCGATAATCCTCTGTGCAGTAGTGATCACCCTTTGGAGCGCCTTCCTATCCGCCACTGTGCAACTGGAGAACCATACACAGATGCAGGAGGTTAAGACACTCTCTATAGCACAGCGGTAAAAGGACACCAGGAGTTTTCCATTCAGTTGTTGTTTCCTTAAAAGTCTCAGATATTACCAGAGAGGTGGCAAAATTTAGTGCTTATGTTGTTAAAAGGCGTGGGCAAGTAGGGCACTACGGATAGGAAGCCTGGATCACAAATTTTTACCTTTTATTCAAATTTTATTCCAGTTTTTAACTTGAACTTAGATCAGGGTTTGAACAAACAGTCTTTGGAGACAGGTTACCTCAATTTTATCTTGTATTTGGTCTGGAAATGTACAATGTGGATTTCATATTCTATCTTTGATACCTTCTGGTCTTTGACCGAAATAAAAATATTGATAGAAAAACCTGAATAACTGTCAGCAGTGGGGGAATTACTGTTCCTGATCGGGGTTGGGGGCAGGGAGAACGGATACAGTTCGAACACAAGTCCTGAAAGTTACAAACGCAGAAGCCGGAGCAGGGCTGGGATGCTGTATCACACACCGTATGTCATGCAGAGATAGGCTGTATACGTCTTCTCCTTTCCCCAGAAAGGAAGGAAACCATGGCCTTATTCGCAATAGCCAGAGAAAATTCCGAAATGACAGCCCTGTCAGCGCCCATCCCTGAAGATATATCACGGCCCCATCTGTGTTGGGTTAGCGGTGACATTCGAACAGTAAGATATATGACAAGGTCCCAATAGCAGGGTGGGGGGAAATATTAAGAATGAAATAGATAGCGTTCGGCGTGATAAGGACGGCACGCGAAGATAAAGAGATCCATCTTCTCTGTAATAACCGGAAAGCCCGAAGATGGGAGGTTAGACAGAAGTAGTAATGATGGGCCACGGAACTGTATTTTATTATTGATCAAAAGTTGAGATATTTCTCAAGCAGGCCTGGGCTCTATTATCTCGGATAGCTGGAGCGCACCGTTGCGTTTTTATCATCAGAGGATGACTACGTATTGGAATTATACGAGTCGATTAATGGTCGGCTGTTTAGTTTATTAAAATACACTGACATAGGGCTAAAAATTCATCATGCACCCTTGCTGAAAGAAGAGGGTAAGCCTGTGATATGGCAGAATGGATAGTACTACTCTTAAGGAAAGGTCCAGTGGGGTTATTGGACAGTCTAGCCAAGAAGAAGAAGAAGAGGAAGAGGAAGAGGAAGAGGAAGAGGAGTTTGGATTTATATCCCCCCTTTCTCTCCTGCAGGAGACTCAAAGAGGCTTACAATCTCCTTGCCCTTCCCCCCTCACAACAAACACCCTGTGAGGTAGGTGGGGCTGAGAGAGCTCCGAAAAGCTGTGACTAGCCCAAGGTCACCCAGCTGGCATGTGTGGGAGTGCACAGGCTAATCTGAATTCCCCAGATAAGCCTCCACAGCTCAAGCGGCAGAGCTGGGAATCAAACCCGGTTCCTCCAGATCAGAATGCACCTGCTCTTAGCCACTACTTACTGGACTGTCTAGCCAAGAAGAGAAAGTTACTGGATTTATACCCCACCTTTCTGTCCTGTAAAGAGACTTAAAGGTGTTCACAATCTCCTTTCCCTTCCACTCCCCACAACAGACACCTTGAAAGGTAGGTGGGGCTGAGAGAGTTCAGAGAAAGCTGGGGCTGTCTAGCCAAGAAGAGAAAGTTACTGGACCGTCTAGCCAAGAGGAAGAAGAGAAAGTTATTGGACTGTCTAGTCAAGAGGAAGAAGAGAAAGTTACTGGACCGCCTAGCCAAGAGGAAGAAGAGAACGTTGTTGGACTGTCTAGCCAAGAGGAAGAAGAGAAAGTTATTGGACTGTCTTTTTTTTCTTTTAGAACAAGCCAGCTGGATCAGACCAAAGTCCATCTAGTCCAGCTCTCTGCTACTCGCAGTGGCCCACCAGGTGCCTTGGGGAGCTCACATGTAGGATGTGAATGCAATGGCCTTCTGCGGCTGTTGCTCCCGATCACCTGGTCTGTTAAGGCATTTGCAATCTCAGATCAAAGAGGATCAAGATTGGTAGCCATAAATCGACTTCTCCTCCATAAATCTGTCCAAGCCCCTTTTAAAGCTATCCAGGTTAGTGGCCATCACCACCTCCTGTGGCAGCATATTCCAAACACCAATCACACGTTGCGTGAAGAAGTGTTTCCTTTTATTAGTCCTAATTCTTCCCCCCAGCAATTTCAATGAATGCCCCCTGGTTCTAGTATTGTGAGAAAGAGAGAAAAATTTCTCTCTGTCAACATTTTCTACCCCATGCATAATTTTATAGACTTCAATCATATCCCCCCTCAGACGTCTCCTCTCCAAACTAAAGAGTCCCAAACGCTGCAGCCTCTCCTCATAGGGAAGGTGCTCCAGTCCCTCAATCATCCTTGTTGCCCTTCTCTGCACTTTTTCTATCTCCTCAATATCCTTTTTGAGATGCGGCGACCAGAACTGGACACAGGACTCCAAGTGCGGTCGCACCACTGCTTTATATAAGGGCATGACAATCTTTGCAGTTTTATTCTCAATTCCTTTCCTAATGATCCCCAGCATAGAGTTTGCCTTTTTCACAGCTGCCATGCATTGAGTTGACATTCCCATGGAACTATCAACTAAGACCTCTAAATCCCTTTCCTGGTCTGTGACTGATAGCACTGACCCCTGTAGCGTGTATGTGAAGTTTGGATTTTTTGCCCCTGTGTGCATCACTTTACATTTTGCTACATTGAACTGCATTTGCCATTTCTGAGCCCACTCACCTAATTTATCAAGGTCCGCTTGGAGCTCTTCGCAATCCTTTGTGGTTCTCACCACTCTACATAATTTGGTATCATCTGCAAACTTGGCCACCACGCTACCCACCCCTACTTCCAGGTCATTTATGAATAGGTTAAAGAGCACTGGTCCCAAAACGGATCCTTGGGGGACAATTCCACTCGACATCTCTCCATTGTGAGAACTTCCCATTTACACCCACTCTTTGTTTCCCTCTTTCTCAACCAGTTTTTAATCCACAGGAGGACTTCCCCTCTTATTCCTTCATTGCTGAGTTTTCTCAACAGTCTCTGGTGAGGAACTTTGTCAAAAGCCTTTTGGAAATCCAAGTAGACAATGTCCACCGGTTCACCCCTGTCCACATGCCTGTTTACACCCTCAAAGAATTCTAGTAAGTTTGTAAGACAGGATTTGCCTCTGCAAAAGCCATGCTGACTCTTTCTCAGCAGGTCTTGCTTTTCTACATGTTTTATAATTTTATCTTTAATGATAGATTCTACTAATTTACCAGGAACAGATGTCAAACTGACTGGCCTGTAATTTCCCGGGGCCCCCCTAGATCCTTTCTTAAAGATTGGTGTGACATTGGCCATCTTCCAGTCTTCAGGGATGGAGCCTGATTCCAGGGATAAGTTGCATATTAAAGTGAGAAGATCAGCAATTTCATGCTTGAGCTCTTTAAGAACTCTTGGGTGAATGCAATCTGGGCCAGGGGATTTGGTAACATTTAGTTTATCAATGGCTGCCAGAACTTCTTCCTTGTCTACCACTATCTTCGCCTCCTAAGAAGCTTGGTTCAGGTGCAGGAATGTTCCTCACCTCCTCTTGGGTGAAGACAGATGCAAAGAATTCATTCAGCTTCTCTGCAATCTCCCTGCCATCTTTTAGCACACCCTTTGTTCCTTTGTCATCTAACGGACCTACCGCTTCCCTTGCTGGCTTCCTGCTTTTGATGTACTTGAAGAACTGTTTGTTGCTGGTCTTGATGTTCGCAGCCATGCGTTCCTCATAATCCTTTTTTGCCTCCCTTACAGCTAACTTGCTTCTCTTTTGCCACCATTTGTGTTCCCTCTCATATTCTTCATCAGCCAAACTGGACTTCCATTTTCTAAAAGACATTTTCTTTTTTCTGATAATTTCCTCAACCTCTCTTGTTAACCATGGTGGCTTTCTTTTGGACTGGGTGCTGCCTTTTCTAACCTGTGGAACACATTCCAGCTGAGCTTTTATTACTGTGTTTTTAAATAACCTCCAAGCATCCTGGACAGTTTTGACTCTCTTGATTTTCCCTTTCAGCTTCCTGCGCACTATCCCCCTCATCTTTGAGAAATTTCCCTAGTCAAGAGGAGTACGAAGACTGGGCTGTAGCTCAGTGGTACAGCATCTGCTTAGCATGCAGAAGGTCCCAGGTTCAATTCCCGCCATCTCCAGCTAAAAAGACCTGGCTGTAGGAGATACGAACCAGAGAGCAGCTGCCAGCCTGAGTAGACAATACTCACCTTTAATGGTTTGATTCAATATGAGACAGCTTCATCTGTGCACGTGTGGATGAATCCCTCGAGGCCTCATCTACTAAACACAATGCTGCCTCCAACTGAGTCAAGCTATTGGGCTATCCTCAGCATTGCCTACTCTGGCTGGCAGCAGCTCTTTCGGGTCTCAGGGTTAGGTTCACACCACCTGAGCCATTTTAATGGGAGATGCTGCCGGTTGAACTCAGTATCTTCTGCGTGCAAAATAGATTCCACTGAGCCACCGCCCCATCCCAAAGATCTTTGATCATTACCAATAAAAGTAACATCCTAGACCAGTGGTGGCGAACCTATGGCACTCCAGATGTTTATGAACTACAATTCCCATCAGCCAATTGGCCATGCTGGCAGGGGCCGATGGGAATTGTAGTCCACAAACATCTGGAGTGCCATAGGTTCGCCACCACGGTCCTAGATTGAAACAAACAGGAAGGACCATGCTGGATCCGACCACGGGTCTATAATTGTGGGAACGTGTCCAAAGCCCCAGATATTTATTTATTTATTTATTATTTCATTATTTTGATTTATTCCCCGTCCTTTATGACCGTCTTAGGGTGGGTTACAATAAAAGCCATAACAAAATCCCAGAAGTTGCAGCCATAAAACCCCTCTAAAGGGGATATGATCATTATCTCCTTCAAAACGAGCTCCATCTCGAGGCCATCTCCTGATGGCCAAGTTATTACATATAGGCGCTGAGTCTTGGTTTTATGCCCGACAGCCGGCGATTCACGAAAGGAAAACCTCGAAGGGTTTTAATTTGAGCACCCTTTGAAGCCGCCGCAAAGATTTCCCATCGATTTCCGGTAAGTTTCGGAGAAAGTCCTCGCCGCCTCCGTAAAGATCTGGGAAGATAAGTGCCGTCGCTACACAAACGTAGCCTTAAGAGGGGCATTTGGAGTCTCTTCTTAAAAGTCGTTTGAGAAGGTTAGAAGATCAATAAGGAAAACTGTCGGCGCCTGAGAGGCAATTTAATTGGATTTTTCTCCGGAAGCACTCGAGGGGGGGGGGGGGACCAAAAACACAAATACCCGCGTACCTACCCTATGATTTAATTCAAATGAAAAACTGATGGAATTGGAGGGCGGGAGGGTGAGAAAAGAACATTTGTTAGAATGGTTTGAGGTACGCTATAATTATCCCAGATGTGGGGGTTTTTTTGCAAAGAAATGGATTATAGAGACATATGGAGAAAGGGAGATGAGAAACCGTTCCTTGCTGCAGGCTGAAATGCATAGTTCGCCGTGACATCTGAAAACCCTTTCTTCCTTACGCTGCTCAAACATTGCATCTAGGACTTCTGCCAGAGAACCCTGGACAGTGGACGCCTGCCTGCCTGAGTAGACAATACCGACCTTGACGAACCGATTCCCCGATTCGGCATAAGACAGCTTCCTGTGTTCGTGCAGGAAGTCCCAGTTCGATCCCCGGCTTCCCCAGTCAAGGATCAGATAGGAGGTCATGTGAAAGACCCCCACCTGAGACCCTGGATAGCAGCTGCCGGTCTGAGTAGGCAATATCAGCCTTGATGAACTGAAGGTCTTGTTAAGTCTATGGCAGCTTCGCGCACGCGCGTGCGTGCGTGTGTGTGTGTGTGTGTGTGCGCGTGCTTACGATAGCAACAAGTCCCCTTCACATCTCTAATTACCACATAAACCCTTGGCCATTAGAGGGTAGTTAAAATAACAACCCCATCGACTGGCGTTCAGTGAAAACCAAAGCCCAATGGCGTTTTAAACACTGGCAATATTTATTTCCACATTAAGTCTTTAGGGTACCACTGGACCTTGGTTTTATGTAACTAACGAGCAGACGCAGCTACCCCCTTTGCAGTTAACAGAGCTAAGAGCCTGTTTTCACATTCAATCCAAGGGGATGGATTTGACCTTCGTTACCCTCCCATTTGAAGGACGGCCCCCATTTGTCTCTAAGAACGTTCATCAGGCCACTCGAGGTGTGGGCCAGTGCCGGGGCCTTTTCCATAGTGGCCCCAGTTCTGTGGAACGGGCTCCCTAAAGAGGGGAGGGGGATGCTCCTTGGAGACCTTCAGGAGGCATTGCAAGGGTGGCCTGTTTGCCAGGGGTTTGGAGAGGGTTTGACCAGCAGAAAACTTTTTAAGTGGGGGAGAGATTTGGGGTTTGCTATTTCACGGATGCTTTTATCTGCAAATGTTTTGCACTGTTATTGTAAGATGCCTTGAACCACGCCTAAAGTCAGGATATAAGGAGAAGGAGAAAGACGAGGAGGAGGAGGAGGAGGAGAACAAGAAGAAGAAGAAGAAGAAGAAGAGGAGGAGGAGGAGGAGGAGGAGGAGGAGGAGAAGGAGAAGGAGAAGGAGAAGGAGAAGAAGAGGAGGAGGAGGAGGAGAAGAAGAAGAGGAGGAGGAGGAGGAGAAGAAGAAGAGGAGGAGGAGAAGGAGAAGGAGAAGGAGAAGAGGAGGAGGAGAAGAAGGAGAACAAGAAGAACAAGAAGAACAAGAAGAGGAGGAGGAGGAGAAGAGGAGGAGGAGGAGGAGGAGGAAAGGAGGAGGAGGAGAAGGAGAAGAAGAGGAGGAGGAGGAGAAGAAGAAGAGGAGGAGGAGGAGAAGAAGGAGAAGAAGGAGAAGAAGAAGAAGAAGAAGAGGAGGAGGAGAAGGAGGAGGAGGAGGAGGAGAAGAGGAGGAGAAGGAGAAGGAGAAGAGGAGGAGGAGAAGGAGAACAAGAAGAACAAAAACAAGAAGAACAAGAAGAGGAGGAGGAGAAGAAGAGGAGGAGGAGGAGGAGGAGAAGGAGAAGGAAAAGGAGAAGGAGAAGGAGAAGGAGAAGAAGAAGAAGAAGAAGAGGAGGAGGAGGAGGAGAAGGAGGAGGAGTTTGGATTCATACTGCACTTTTCACAACCATAAGGAGTCTCAAAGTGGCTTACAAACTCCTTCCTTTCCTCTCCCCCAATACCTCTTTTGCAATGTGGCTTTCAGGTGGGCCATTTGCCTGGCTCCTACTCTGCAGGCACAACCTGGTCCCTGTGAACGTGACAATTCATTTCTGTGATCCTCACGGGCAACTGAGTTGGACCCGTGGTTCTCCCCCATGGAACAAACCCTTCTGAACAAGCTGTTCCGAGCGTTGGGTGGCATTCGACGGCACACTTCGTTCGTCCTCTAAACACGTTCCTGCTCCTTCGAGGCAAGCCCGCAGTCTCCCAGCAGACAGGACGCACGGCCCACACAGTTCCCTCCCGTCTCTCTGTTTGACTTTCTAGCTGCTTTGATCTGCCCCGGCTGACCTCAGCCGTTCAGTGGTTGGTTCCAAAGCATCCTTCCAAGACGAGAGGACAAACCCCTCATTCAAGAGACGGTTGTCTATGGCAAAAACACATGCAGGATCCGTCTTATCTTTTCTGCTTCCCCGCAGTTCGCTTCTCGGCCTGGCAAATGTGCAAACCGGAATTATCTCCTCTCCTGCCTTATATCTGTCGAGGCATAGCCTGCCTCCTGCTCTTGTCTTTCTGCCTCAATATCGCGTGTGAAACGTTGATCGGAGACCACCAACAAAGGCCAGGGTCGATGCGCAGAGGCAGGCAACAGCAAAGGCGGCGTTTCTCCTCTCTTTCCTTGAAAACCTGCCGGGGTTCCCTCAAGTTAGTTGCAGCCGAGTATTTCCCACCACTGGACACATTCAAAGGACCCAATAGTGATTTTGCTCGTTGCAATAAAAGCAGAGGACAGAAATCAATACATCAATTTTGATATTGGGAGAAGAAGAAGAAGAAGAAGAAGAAGAAGAAGAAGAAGAAGAAGAAGAAGAAGAAGAAGAAGAAGAAGAAGAAGAAGAAGAAGAAGAAGAAGAAGAAGAAGAAGAAGAAGAAGAAGAAGAAGAAGAAGAAGAAGAAGAGGAGGAGGAGGAGGAGGAGGAGGAGGAGGAGTTTGGATTTCTATCCCCCCTTTCTCTCCTAGAGCTACCCTCAGTCACTTCTGGCTGAAGTCATAGAGTTTCCAGTGATTCCTAGACCTATCCTCAGTCATTTCTGGCTTAAGCCACAGAGTTCCATTGATTCCTAGAGCTAGTGATGTAAAGGTATACATTCCTAGAGCTACCCTCAGTCACTTCCAGCTGAAGTCATAGAGTTTCCAGTGATTCCTAGAGCTACCCTCAGTCACTTCTGAGGAGGAGGAGGGAGGAGGAGGAGGGGTGCCTGGGAGTGTGTGTTTTTTCCTTTTTCCCTTGCCCCTTCTCCAAGTGATGATGGGAAATGGGCCCTGGGAACAGGGACACCTCTCCTCGACTGGGGAACTGGCAAATCTAAATGAAATCCCAGAAGGGCCTCAAGAAAGCCTGAATTGGCCCCTCTCCTCATTCCTAAATTCAACCCCATCACCTTAGTAGCAAGCTGACGTTCAAACCGCCCATCTGTCTCTGGCACTTCTGAGCTGAACATTTTGGCTTGGCAGACCTGAAACCACTCTCCAAGTGCCACCCAAGCTGATATGGGCAGACCTCATTTGGAGGTCTGGATGTTTTCAGCAGGGAGGGAAAAAAACAGAAAAGAAGTCCGAGACGTTTGCCTGGCTTCCCAGCCGAGGGAGACTAGAAAGACCCGAGTGTTTTCAGACACGCGGTCGGGCAGTTCTAGCCCGCCGAGTGTTTACAGACCATGCAGCTGAGTTCAAAAAGTTCACCAGCCCTCTCGCCCCCATGCCTCTCAAGTTACCTTGTTTTCTATGAAGGTGGCCAGATGTTGACGGAAACTGAACAATCTCCAACATGTGTATTTCCATCCTTGCACCTCCGCAGTGTCTGCAAAACATGTGGCCGTGTTAGCGGCTTGCCTCTGTTAAGAGTAGAGTTGCCAGTCTCCGGTTAGGCCTGGAGATTTGCTCATATTACAATTGATCTCCGGACAATAGAAATCCATTCTTCTACAGAAAATGACAGTTTTGGAACAATTCACAGGCAGACTGCCAGAACTATCCTGTTTCGATAACCTTCATCACAGACATAATCTTGCAGGACAACTAAGGTCCTCAAAAGAAGAAGAAGAAGAAGAAGAAGAAGAAGAAGAAGAAGAAGAAGAAGAAGAAGAAGAAGAAGAAGAAGAAGAAGAAGAAGAGACAGAGAGAGAAGAGACAAGAGAGGGAAGAGATGAGAGGAGGAGGAGGAGGAGAAGAAAGAAGAAGAAGAGAGAGAGAAGAAAGAAGAAGAAGATGAAGAGAGGCGAGTGAGGCTACGAAGACGGCCGAAGATGATGAAGAAGACAAAGAAGATGAAGAAGACGAAGAAGAAGTAAAGAAGAAGAGGAGGAGTAGGAGTTTGGATTTATATCCCCCTTTCTCTCCTGTAAGGAGACTCAAAGAGGCTTACAATCTCCTTTCCCTCCCCTAACAAAGCACCCTGTAAGAGGTTGGATGATGAGGGGCTGAGAGAGCTACGAAGAACTGTGACTAGCCCAAGGTCACCCAGCTGGGATGTGTTGAAGTGCACAAGCTAACCTGGTTCCCCAGATTAGCCTCCACAGCTCAAGTGGCAGAGCAGGGAATTGCACCTGGTTCTCCAGATTAGAGTGCATTTGCTCTTAACCACTACACCATGCTGGCCTCTGTGATTGCACTATAGCCGTGGTGGCGAACCGTTGGCACTCCAGATGTTATGGACTACAATTCCCATCAGCCCCGGCCAGCATGGCCAATTGGATGGCTTACAATCTCTTTTCCCTCCCTCCCCCCCCCCCAACAAGCACCCTGTGAGGCCAATTGGCCATGCTGGCAGGGGCTGATGGGAATTGTAGTCCATAACATCTGGAGTGCCAACTGTTCGCCACCACTGCACTATAGGATCTTAAAAACTCAGCAAAGAAAGCCTTTATTTATTTCCAGGAGGCAAACTCTTGACAAGGTTTTACCCCTTTGGGACAAAAAGAAAGTCAAAGCATCCATGAATTTGACTGGCGGAAAAGCACGTGGCGCTCATGGGCCGAAGTACCTACACAGGTGAGTCAAATATTTATAAAGTATTAACAGAAACCAACTCAAGTTTAATTCTCAAGTCTGCTGCCTTGAACACGGCAGCAATGGAAGCATTAATACTCGCCTATCTCCCCTTTCTATTTACTGTCAAGGGCCTTCCCCCCCCCCCCTTGTGGCACTATCCAACATCTAACAATGCAGATACCATTCCCCTCACAATAGAAGCCATTTTGAGACCAATTTTTCAACTCAGGGCTACAAAGAACGAGCGCTCCCTTGGATTTCTGGCACAAAAGGAATCTCCCCCCGCCGCCCCCGAAGCTTGGTCCCCTCCCCTTTTGCTGTATAAGAGGCTTGACTTTAAAATCACCGAGGAGAGTGAATGGAGGGAATTGAGCTTATCTTGATGGCCAGGTTTTCAAAGAAAGAGAATCCCAGCTCAAGGAAAGGAGCAGGGGCTCCCGGAAAAGCTCCGTCTCTGCCCGAAAGACTCAGGCGTTCACCCTTACCGGCAGGTGATAGATGAAACAGTGAACTCACCACTATCCTAAGGGTAACCTAACGGAGATAAGGTTGTTTGCAGACATTTATCTCCAGTAGCCACAGTTGGCTTGATTTCTATCAACACAATGCATGCGTTTACCTCTGCCCACAATGGATAGGCACTGTTCAGCTCTGAGCAACAAGAGCCGCGGGCCAATCCTTTGGATAAATCTCAACACCTTTGATAAAGCGTGCGACAATTTCCAAGGGCTTTCTCCATCCCCCACCCCCCCACACCCAACATTGCATTTTTACCAGCCTCAAAAACGACTTTGGCTCTTGGATGCATAGGGGTTGGACTATATCGCTTGTAGGCCCCTTCCAACTTTCTGATTCTTATGAAGACTAGATTGCCTTTATTGGCCCCTTCCAACTCGATGATTCTTATGAAGATTAGATTGCCTGTATTGGCCCCTTCCAACTCTATGATTCTTATGAAGACTAGGGCCCTTTCCCCACTTACCTTAAGCCCCACGCTACTCGAGGAGAGTAGCACGGGGTCCCTCGGCACTCCCCACTGAGAGGGGCGGCGACAGTGCAGCCGCCCCGATGCTGCTGCTGTCGCGCCCCTCAGCGCGAGGCATTCCTGGCGCTCTTTCAAAGGGCGCCTTTTGATGACCCCGCGAAGAGCGGAGCTCGTGAGGGAACGCCAGGCGCTGCTGGCCAGGGAATGCAGCAGCTGAGAATTACGCTGTGCGCAGCAACCCCTCGGAGGAAGGCAGGTAGGAAGTGGGGAAAGGGCCCATATTGCCTTTGTTGGCCCTTTCCAACGCTATGATTCTTATGAAGACTAGATTGCCTGTATTGGCCCCTTCCACCTCTATGATTCTTATGAAGACTAGATTGCCTTTATTGGCCCCTTCCAACTCTATGATTCTTATGAAGACTAGATTGCCTGTATTGGCCCCTTCTAACTATGATTCTTATGAAGATTAGATTGCCTGTATTGGCCCCTTCCAACTCTATGATTCTACGAAGAACAGAGTTCCCCAGCATGGTCCTGGTGGAATTTCCCTTGGTTCCCACTGAGCTTTTCAGAAAGTGGGTGGAGCCATGGGGAGGCGGGGCTTGTCGTTGGCCACCTTTGTTCAATCAAAGGGGTTTCCTCTTGTAAATGGGGAAGACTGGTTGGCATCTGGACCTTCCTTAGTCAGTGTGTAGTTCTATCGCCTCTTCAGGATCTCTGCATGGTGTAGTGGTTAAGAGTGGCGGACTGTAATCGGGAGAACTGGGTTCGATTCCCACTCTTCCACATGTGCGGTGGACTTTTATCTGGTGGATTTGTTTCTCTGCTCCTACACATGATGTCTGCTGGGTGACCTTGGGCTAGTCACTGTTTTTTTTTCAAATTATCTCAGTCCCACCTGCCTCACAATGTGTTGGTTGGGGGGGAGGGAGTTTGTAAGCTGGCTTGAGTCTCCTTTTAAGAAAGAAAGGTGGGGTATAAATCCAAATTCCTCCTCCTCCTCCTCCTCCTCCTCTTCTTCTTCTCCTCCTTCTCTCCCAGGAGGTGTGAGGAGAGAGATATTCCATCTGGCTCCACCTTCTATGGCAGCCATTTTGGGATCACGCTCACAACACCCTTTCAAAACTCCAAAGGTGCCTGCAGGTTCAAAAAGGTCTGGGCGGGATGTCTCCTGTAGACCTTTTGCAACCTCCACACTTGATACCTGGCATGGTTGGTTTGTGTAAAGTTGCTGCTTAGCCTTGGACGGTTTTGGTCTGACAAGGCTGGCGGGACACCCAGATTGGGGAGTGTTTCTAGTATCTGTAGTTTCTAGTATCTGTATCTTCTGTTTCTTTTGCCTGTCTGTGTGAAACTGTTTCAATGTGGTTTTCGGATGGGAACTACAGGTGTTTATCTAACTTTGGCGGGAACTGGTGGGGTGCCCGTAAAAGAGAGCATGTTCGTACGTTGGGAGGTCAGTTCCCGCATTGCTTGTGATCGACTTAGAATGCCAGCTCAATAAAGAACTTAAAAAGTTACTTTTGGCCTGGACTTTACTGGTTCCTTACAGTTTGCTTCGTTCAACCATTTCTCCCCCATGACGGCTCAGGACTTGGTGCCCAAGGCAGCTCAGAAAATTAGAAAAATAACAGCCGAACACTGAACCCGGAGCTCGAAAGAAGGTCTTAAATTTCATTCACGGCAATCACAGAACCCCCAAAAAATAAGAATGAAATTGTAATAAACGTCAGTAAAAGAACAGGTAATTGATAGTGTTTGTCCAGTGGGATCCACATTGGTATGCAGAGACGAGCTATGTATTTTAAAACAGCGATGAGTCATTTCGCTTCCTAGGGTGGCGAACAATGAACATCTCGATCCTAGAAAAAAATAGAATAACTGACCCACTTTAGATACTTGGAAGGAACATTTAGTTATAATCCTGCTTGTAAACACACGGTTTAATGACAGGATAAAACTGGACTGATACATATCAACAGTAATCAAATCAGAGTACATTAAAACAAGCCAATGAATGAGTAGAACAACCTTAAACTATCAACAGGAAACTCAGTTCTTCTAGATTGATCATAGAGTCTCCCTACTCTTCTGGTTTGATCATGGAGTTTCTGGTGATTCCTTGTCCCTTGCGGGAAGCTCTAGGGTATTGGCAGGAACTCGATGGTAAGAGGTTTCTATGAGTGGGTGAGACCTTGTTTTTCTTTTTAATTTTCTCTTCCATAATTTTTCCACCCTCTTCCCATACCCTCCCACCAGCTGTCAGGAACTGCCTGGTAACGTTAAGTGAAAGCCGGTGAGTCATTCATAGGAGTCAGCATCAGGCTGAAATTCTAACAAAACAAGACCATGTCCTCACTGAAGGTATAAGGCCAATTATATCCTACAATGTCCACCAAGCATGGTTAAGAGCTGGTGGACTCTAATCTGGAGAAACGGGTTTTATTCCCCACTCCTCTACATGAACGGCAGACTCTTATCTGGTGAACTGGATTTGTTTCCCCACTCCTACATATGAAGCCTGCTGGGTGACCTTGGGCTACTCACATTTCTCTCTGAACTTTCTTAGCCCCACCTACCTCACCAGGTGTCTGTTGCGGGAAGGGGAAGGGAAGGCAATTGTAAGCTCCTCAAAGGTTGAGAAAATCCAAACTACTCCTCCTCTTCCTCCTCCTCTTCCTCCTCCTCTTCCTCCTCCTCCTCCTCCTCTTCTTCTTCTTCTTCTTCTTCTTCTTCTTCTTCTTGGGGGGGGGGGGGGTGGGGGGGGGGGGGGGTGGGGGGGGGGGGGGGTGGGGGGGGGGGGGGGTGGGGGGGGGGGGGGGTGGGGGGGGGGGGGGGTGGGGGGGGGGGGGGGTGGGGGGGGGGGGGGGTGGGGGGGGGGGGGGGTGGGGGGGGGGGGGGGTGGGGGGGGGGGGGGGTGGGGGGGGGGGGGGGTGGGGGGGGGGGGGGGTGGGGGGGGGGGGGGGTGGGGGGGGGGGGGGGTGGGGGGGGGGGGGGGTGGGGGGGGGGGGGGGTGGGGGGGGGGGGGGGTGGGGGGGGGGGGGGGTGGGGGGGGGGGGGGGTGGGGGGGGGGGGGGGTGGGGGGGGGGGGGGGTGGGGGGGGGGGGGGGTGGGGGGGGGGGGGGGTGGGGGGGGGGGGGGGTGGGGGGGGGGGGGGGTGGGGGGGGGGGGGGGTGGGGGGGGGGGGGGGTGGGGGGGGGGGGGGGTGGGGGGGGGGGGGGGTGGGGGGGGGGGGGGGTGGGGGGGGGGGGGGGTGGGGGGGGGGGGGGGTGGGGGGGGGGGGGGGTGGGGGGGGGGGGGGGTGGGGGGGGGGGGGGGTGGGGGGGGGGGGGGGTGGGGGGGGGGGGGGGTGGGGGGGGGGGGGGGTGGGGGGGGGGGGGGGTGGGGGGGGGGGGGGGTGGGGGGGGGGGGGGGTGGGGGGGGGGGGGGGTGGGGGGGGGGGGGGGTGGGGGGGGGGGGGGGTGGGGGGGGGGGGGGGTGGGGGGGGGGGGGGGTGGGGGGGGGGGGGGGTGGGGGGGGGGGGGGGTGGGGGGGGGGGGGGGTGGGGGGGGGGGGGGGTGGGGGGGGGGGGGGGTGGGGGGGGGGGGGGGTGGGGGGGGGGGGGGGTGGGGGGGGGGGGGGGTGGGGGGGGGGGGGGGTGGGGGGGGGGGGGGGTGGGGGGGGGGGGGGGTGGGGGGGGGGGGGGGTGGGGGGGGGGGGGGGTGGGGGGGGGGGGGGGTGGGGGGGGGGGGGGGTGGGGGGGGGGGGGGGTGGGGGGGGGGGGGGGTGGGGGGGGGGGGGGGTGGGGGGGGGGGGGGGTGGGGGGGGGGGGGGGTGGGGGGGGGGGGGGGTGGGGGGGGGGGGGGGTGGGGGGGGGGGGGGGTGGGGGGGGGGGGGGGTGGGGGGGGGGGGGGGTGGGGGGGGGGGGGGGTGGGGGGGGGGGGGGGTGGGGGGGGGGGGGGGTGGGGGGGGGGGGGGGTGGGGGGGGGGGGGGGTGGGGGGGGGGGGGGGTGGGGGGGGGGGGGGGTGGGGGGGGGGGGGGGTGGGGGGGGGGGGGGGTGGGGGGGGGGGGGGGTGGGGGGGGGGGGGGGTGGGGGGGGGGGGGGGTGGGGGGGGGGGGGGGTGGGGGGGGGGGGGGGTGGGGGGGGGGGGGGGTGGGGGGGGGGGGGGGTGGGGGGGGGGGGGGGTGGGGGGGGGGGGGGGTGGGGGGGGGGGGGGGTGGGGGGGGGGGGGGGTGGGGGGGGGGGGGGGTGGGGGGGGGGGGGGGTGGGGGGGGGGGGGGGTGGGGGGGGGGGGGGGTGGGGGGGGGGGGGGGTGGGGGGGGGGGGGGGTGGGGGGGGGGGGGGGTGGGGGGGGGGGGGGGTGGGGGGGGGGGGGGGTGGGGGGGGGGGGGGGTGGGGGGGGGGGGGGGTGGGGGGGGGGGGGGGTGGGGGGGGGGGGGGGTGGGGGGGGGGGGGGGTGGGGGGGGGGGGGGGTGGGGGGGGGGGGGGGTGGGGGGGGGGGGGGGTGGGGGGGGGGGGGGGTGGGGGGGGGGGGGGGTGGGGGGGGGGGGGGGTGGGGGGGGGGGGGGGTGGGGGGGGGGGGGGGTGGGGGGGGGGGGGGGTGGGGGGGGGGGGGGGTGGGGGGGGGGGGGGGTGGGGGGGGGGGGGGGTGGGGGGGGGGGGGGGTGGGGGGGGGGGGGGGTGGGGGGGGGGGGGGGTGGGGGGGGGGGGGGGTGGGGGGGGGGGGGGGTGGGGGGGGGGGGGGGTGGGGGGGGGGGGGGGTGGGGGGGGGGGGGGGTGGGGGGGGGGGGGGGTGGGGGGGGGGGGGGGTGGGGGGGGGGGGGGGTGGGGGGGGGGGGGGGTGGGGGGGGGGGGGGGTGGGGGGGGGGGGGGGTGGGGGGGGGGGGGGGTGGGGGGGGGGGGGGGTGGGGGGGGGGGGGGGTGGGGGGGGGGGGGGGTGGGGGGGGGGGGGGGTGGGGGGGGGGGGGGGTGGGGGGGGGGGGGGGTGGGGGGGGGGGGGGGTGGGGGGGGGGGGGGGTGGGGGGGGGGGGGGGTGGGGGGGGGGGGGGGTGGGGGGGGGGGGGGGTGGGGGGGGGGGGGGGTGGGGGGGGGGGGGGGTGGGGGGGGGGGGGGGTGGGGGGGGGGGGGGGTGGGGGGGGGGGGGGGTGGGGGGGGGGGGGGGTGGGGGGGGGGGGGGGTGGGGGGGGGGGGGGGTGGGGGGGGGGGGGGGTGGGGGGGGGGGGGGGTGGGGGGGGGGGGGGGTGGGGGGGGGGGGGGGTGGGGGGGGGGGGGGGTGGGGGGGGGGGGGGGTGGGGGGGGGGGGGGGTGGGGGGGGGGGGGGGTGGGGGGGGGGGGGGGTGGGGGGGGGGGGGGGTGGGGGGGGGGGGGGGTGGGGGGGGGGGGGGGTGGGGGGGGGGGGGGGTGGGGGGGGGGGGGGGTGGGGGGGGGGGGGGGTGGGGGGGGGGGGGGGTGGGGGGGGGGGGGGGTGGGGGGGGGGGGGGGTGGGGGGGGGGGGGGGTGGGGGGGGGGGGGGGTGGGGGGGGGGGGGGGTGGGGGGGGGGGGGGGTGGGGGGGGGGGGGGGTGGGGGGGGGGGGGGGTGGGGGGGGGGGGGGGTGGGGGGGGGGGGGGGTGGGGGGGGGGGGGGGTGGGGGGGGGGGGGGGTGGGGGGGGGGGGGGGTGGGGGGGGGGGGGGGTGGGGGGGGGGGGGGGTGGGGGGGGGGGGGGGTGGGGGGGGGGGGGGGTGGGGGGGGGGGGGGGTGGGGGGGGGGGGGGGTGGGGGGGGGGGGGGGTGGGGGGGGGGGGGGGTGGGGGGGGGGGGGGGTGGGGGGGGGGGGGGGTGGGGGGGGGGGGGGGTGGGGGGGGGGGGGGGTGGGGGGGGGGGGGGGTGGGGGGGGGGGGGGGTGGGGGGGGGGGGGGGTGGGGGGGGGGGGGGGTGGGGGGGGGGGGGGGTGGGGGGGGGGGGGGGTGGGGGGGGGGGGGGGTGGGGGGGGGGGGGGGTGGGGGGGGGGGGGGGTGGGGGGGGGGGGGGGTGGGGGGGGGGGGGGGTGGGGGGGGGGGGGGGTGGGGGGGGGGGGGGGTGGGGGGGGGGGGGGGTGGGGGGGGGGGGGGGTGGGGGGGGGGGGGGGTGGGGGGGGGGGGGGGTGGGGGGGGGGGGGGGTGGGGGGGGGGGGGGGTGGGGGGGGGGGGGGGTGGGGGGGGGGGGGGGTGGGGGGGGGGGGGGGTGGGGGGGGGGGGGGGTGGGGGGGGGGGGGGGTGGGGGGGGGGGGGGGTGGGGGGGGGGGGGGGTGGGGGGGGGGGGGGGTGGGGGGGGGGGGGGGTGGGGGGGGGGGGGGGTGGGGGGGGGGGGGGGTGGGGGGGGGGGGGGGTGGGGGGGGGGGGGGGTGGGGGGGGGGGGGGGTGGGGGGGGGGGGGGGTGGGGGGGGGGGGGGGTGGGGGGGGGGGGGGGTGGGGGGGGGGGGGGGTGGGGGGGGGGGGGGGTGGGGGGGGGGGGGGGTGGGGGGGGGGGGGGGTGGGGGGGGGGGGGGGTGGGGGGGGGGGGGGGTGGGGGGGGGGGGGGGTGGGGGGGGGGGGGGGTGGGGGGGGGGGGGGGTGGGGGGGGGGGGGGGTGGGGGGGGGGGGGGGTGGGGGGGGGGGGGGGTGGGGGGGGGGGGGGGTGGGGGGGGGGGGGGGTGGGGGGGGGGGGGGGTGGGGGGGGGGGGGGGTGGGGGGGGGGGGGGGTGGGGGGGGGGGGGGGTGGGGGGGGGGGGGGGTGGGGGGGGGGGGGGGTGGGGGGGGGGGGGGGTGGGGGGGGGGGGGGGTGGGGGGGGGGGGGGGTGGGGGGGGGGGGGGGTGGGGGGGGGGGGGGGTGGGGGGGGGGGGGGGTGGGGGGGGGGGGGGGTGGGGGGGGGGGGGGGTGGGGGGGGGGGGGGGTGGGGGGGGGGGGGGGTGGGGGGGGGGGGGGGTGGGGGGGGGGGGGGGTGGGGGGGGGGGGGGGTGGGGGGGGGGGGGGGTGGGGGGGGGGGGGGGTGGGGGGGGGGGGGGGTGGGGGGGGGGGGGGGTGGGGGGGGGGGGGGGTGGGGGGGGGGGGGGGTGGGGGGGGGGGGGGGTGGGGGGGGGGGGGGGTGGGGGGGGGGGGGGGTGGGGGGGGGGGGGGGTGGGGGGGGGGGGGGGTGGGGGGGGGGGGGGGTGGGGGGGGGGGGGGGTGGGGGGGGGGGGGGGTGGGGGGGGGGGGGGGTGGGGGGGGGGGGGGGTGGGGGGGGGGGGGGGTGGGGGGGGGGGGGGGTGGGGGGGGGGGGGGGTGGGGGGGGGGGGGGGTGGGGGGGGGGGGGGGTGGGGGGGGGGGGGGGTGGGGGGGGGGGGGGGTGGGGGGGGGGGGGGGTGGGGGGGGGGGGGGGTGGGGGGGGGGGGGGGTGGGGGGGGGGGGGGGTGGGGGGGGGGGGGGGTGGGGGGGGGGGGGGGTGGGGGGGGGGGGGGGTGGGGGGGGGGGGGGGTGGGGGGGGGGGGGGGTGGGGGGGGGGGGGGGTGGGGGGGGGGGGGGGTGGGGGGGGGGGGGGGTGGGGGGGGGGGGGGGTGGGGGGGGGGGGGGGTGGGGGGGGGGGGGGGTGGGGGGGGGGGGGGGTGGGGGGGGGGGGGGGTGGGGGGGGGGGGGGGTGGGGGGGGGGGGGGGTGGGGGGGGGGGGGGGTGGGGGGGGGGGGGGGTGGGGGGGGGGGGGGGTGGGGGGGGGGGGGGGTGGGGGGGGGGGGGGGTGGGGGGGGGGGGGGGTGGGGGGGGGGGGGGGTGGGGGGGGGGGGGGGTGGGGGGGGGGGGGGGTGGGGGGGGGGGGGGGTGGGGGGGGGGGGGGGTGGGGGGGGGGGGGGGTGGGGGGGGGGGGGGGTGGGGGGGGGGGGGGGTGGGGGGGGGGGGGGGTGGGGGGGGGGGGGGGTGGGGGGGGGGGGGGGTGGGGGGGGGGGGGGGTGGGGGGGGGGGGGGGTGGGGGGGGGGGGGGGTGGGGGGGGGGGGGGGTGGGGGGGGGGGGGGGTGGGGGGGGGGGGGGGTGGGGGGGGGGGGGGGTGGGGGGGGGGGGGGGTGGGGGGGGGGGGGGGTGGGGGGGGGGGGGGGTGGGGGGGGGGGGGGGTGGGGGGGGGGGGGGGTGGGGGGGGGGGGGGGTGGGGGGGGGGGGGGGTGGGGGGGGGGGGGGGTGGGGGGGGGGGGGGGTGGGGGGGGGGGGGGGTGGGGGGGGGGGGGGGTGGGGGGGGGGGGGGGTGGGGGGGGGGGGGGGTGGGGGGGGGGGGGGGTGGGGGGGGGGGGGGGTGGGGGGGGGGGGGGGTGGGGGGGGGGGGGGGTGGGGGGGGGGGGGGGTGGGGGGGGGGGGGGGTGGGGGGGGGGGGGGGTGGGGGGGGGGGGGGGTGGGGGGGGGGGGGGGTGGGGGGGGGGGGGGGTGGGGGGGGGGGGGGGTGGGGGGGGGGGGGGGTGGGGGGGGGGGGGGGTGGGGGGGGGGGGGGGTGGGGGGGGGGGGGGGTGGGGGGGGGGGGGGGTGGGGGGGGGGGGGGGTGGGGGGGGGGGGGGGTGGGGGGGGGGGGGGGTGGGGGGGGGGGGGGGTGGGGGGGGGGGGGGGTGGGGGGGGGGGGGGGTGGGGGGGGGGGGGGGTGGGGGGGGGGGGGGGTGGGGGGGGGGGGGGGTGGGGGGGGGGGGGGGTGGGGGGGGGGGGGGGTGGGGGGGGGGGGGGGTGGGGGGGGGGGGGGGTGGGGGGGGGGGGGGGTGGGGGGGGGGGGGGGTGGGGGGGGGGGGGGGTGGGGGGGGGGGGGGGTGGGGGGGGGGGGGGGTGGGGGGGGGGGGGGGTGGGGGGGGGGGGGGGTGGGGGGGGGGGGGGGTGGGGGGGGGGGGGGGTGGGGGGGGGGGGGGGTGGGGGGGGGGGGGGGTGGGGGGGGGGGGGGGTGGGGGGGGGGGGGGGTGGGGGGGGGGGGGGGTGGGGGGGGGGGGGGGTGGGGGGGGGGGGGGGTGGGGGGGGGGGGGGGTGGGGGGGGGGGGGGGTGGGGGGGGGGGGGGGTGGGGGGGGGGGGGGGTGGGGGGGGGGGGGGGTGGGGGGGGGGGGGGGTGGGGGGGGGGGGGGGTGGGGGGGGGGGGGGGTGGGGGGGGGGGGGGGTGGGGGGGGGGGGGGGTGGGGGGGGGGGGGGGTGGGGGGGGGGGGGGGTGGGGGGGGGGGGGGGTGGGGGGGGGGGGGGGTGGGGGGGGGGGGGGGTGGGGGGGGGGGGGGGTGGGGGGGGGGGGGGGTGGGGGGGGGGGGGGGTGGGGGGGGGGGGGGGTGGGGGGGGGGGGGGGTGGGGGGGGGGGGGGGTGGGGGGGGGGGGGGGTGGGGGGGGGGGGGGGTGGGGGGGGGGGGGGGTGGGGGGGGGGGGGGGTGGGGGGGGGGGGGGGTGGGGGGGGGGGGGGGTGGGGGGGGGGGGGGGTGGGGGGGGGGGGGGGTGGGGGGGGGGGGGGGTGGGGGGGGGGGGGGGTGGGGGGGGGGGGGGGTGGGGGGGGGGGGGGGTGGGGGGGGGGGGGGGTGGGGGGGGGGGGGGGTGGGGGGGGGGGGGGGTGGGGGGGGGGGGGGGTGGGGGGGGGGGGGGGTGGGGGGGGGGGGGGGTGGGGGGGGGGGGGGGTGGGGGGGGGGGGGGGTGGGGGGGGGGGGGGGTGGGGGGGGGGGGGGGTGGGGGGGGGGGGGGGTGGGGGGGGGGGGGGGTGGGGGGGGGGGGGGGTGGGGGGGGGGGGGGGTGGGGGGGGGGGGGGGTGGGGGGGGGGGGGGGTGGGGGGGGGGGGGGGTGGGGGGGGGGGGGGGTGGGGGGGGGGGGGGGTGGGGGGGGGGGGGGGTGGGGGGGGGGGGGGGTGGGGGGGGGGGGGGGTGGGGGGGGGGGGGGGTGGGGGGGGGGGGGGGTGGGGGGGGGGGGGGGTGGGGGGGGGGGGGGGTGGGGGGGGGGGGGGGTGGGGGGGGGGGGGGGTGGGGGGGGGGGGGGGTGGGGGGGGGGGGGGGTGGGGGGGGGGGGGGGTGGGGGGGGGGGGGGGTGGGGGGGGGGGGGGGTGGGGGGGGGGGGGGGTGGGGGGGGGGGGGGGTGGGGGGGGGGGGGGGTGGGGGGGGGGGGGGGTGGGGGGGGGGGGGGGTGGGGGGGGGGGGGGGTGGGGGGGGGGGGGGGTGGGGGGGGGGGGGGGTGGGGGGGGGGGGGGGTGGGGGGGGGGGGGGGTGGGGGGGGGGGGGGGTGGGGGGGGGGGGGGGTGGGGGGGGGGGGGGGTGGGGGGGGGGGGGGGTGGGGGGGGGGGGGGGTGGGGGGGGGGGGGGGTGGGGGGGGGGGGGGGTGGGGGGGGGGGGGGGTGGGGGGGGGGGGGGGTGGGGGGGGGGGGGGGTGGGGGGGGGGGGGGGTGGGGGGGGGGGGGGGTGGGGGGGGGGGGGGGTGGGGGGGGGGGGGGGTGGGGGGGGGGGGGGGTGGGGGGGGGGGGGGGTGGGGGGGGGGGGGGGTGGGGGGGGGGGGGGGTGGGGGGGGGGGGGGGTGGGGGGGGGGGGGGGTGGGGGGGGGGGGGGGTGGGGGGGGGGGGGGGTGGGGGGGGGGGGGGGTGGGGGGGGGGGGGGGTGGGGGGGGGGGGGGGTGGGGGGGGGGGGGGGTGGGGGGGGGGGGGGGTGGGGGGGGGGGGGGGTGGGGGGGGGGGGGGGTGGGGGGGGGGGGGGGTGGGGGGGGGGGGGGGTGGGGGGGGGGGGGGGTGGGGGGGGGGGGGGGTGGGGGGGGGGGGGGGTGGGGGGGGGGGGGGGTGGGGGGGGGGGGGGGTGGGGGGGGGGGGGGGTGGGGGGGGGGGGGGGTGGGGGGGGGGGGGGGTGGGGGGGGGGGGGGGTGGGGGGGGGGGGGGGTGGGGGGGGGGGGGGGTGGGGGGGGGGGGGGGTGGGGGGGGGGGGGGGTGGGGGGGGGGGGGGGTGGGGGGGGGGGGGGGTGGGGGGGGGGGGGGGTGGGGGGGGGGGGGGGTGGGGGGGGGGGGGGGTGGGGGGGGGGGGGGGTGGGGGGGGGGGGGGGTGGGGGGGGGGGGGGGTGGGGGGGGGGGGGGGTGGGGGGGGGGGGGGGTGGGGGGGGGGGGGGGTGGGGGGGGGGGGGGGTGGGGGGGGGGGGGGGTGGGGGGGGGGGGGGGTGGGGGGGGGGGGGGGTGGGGGGGGGGGGGGGTGGGGGGGGGGGGGGGTGGGGGGGGGGGGGGGTGGGGGGGGGGGGGGGTGGGGGGGGGGGGGGGTGGGGGGGGGGGGGGGTGGGGGGGGGGGGGGGTGGGGGGGGGGGGGGGTGGGGGGGGGGGGGGGTGGGGGGGGGGGGGGGTGGGGGGGGGGGGGGGTGGGGGGGGGGGGGGGTGGGGGGGGGGGGGGGTGGGGGGGGGGGGGGGTGGGGGGGGGGGGGGGTGGGGGGGGGGGGGGGTGGGGGGGGGGGGGGGTGGGGGGGGGGGGGGGTGGGGGGGGGGGGGGGTGGGGGGGGGGGGGGGTGGGGGGGGGGGGGGGTGGGGGGGGGGGGGGGTGGGGGGGGGGGGGGGTGGGGGGGGGGGGGGGTGGGGGGGGGGGGGGGTGGGGGGGGGGGGGGGTGGGGGGGGGGGGGGGTGGGGGGGGGGGGGGGTGGGGGGGGGGGGGGGTGGGGGGGGGGGGGGGTGGGGGGGGGGGGGGGTGGGGGGGGGGGGGGGTGGGGGGGGGGGGGGGTGGGGGGGGGGGGGGGTGGGGGGGGGGGGGGGTGGGGGGGGGGGGGGGTGGGGGGGGGGGGGGGTGGGGGGGGGGGGGGGTGGGGGGGGGGGGGGGTGGGGGGGGGGGGGGGTGGGGGGGGGGGGGGGTGGGGGGGGGGGGGGGTGGGGGGGGGGGGGGGTGGGGGGGGGGGGGGGTGGGGGGGGGGGGGGGTGGGGGGGGGGGGGGGTGGGGGGGGGGGGGGGTGGGGGGGGGGGGGGGTGGGGGGGGGGGGGGGTGGGGGGGGGGGGGGGTGGGGGGGGGGGGGGGTGGGGGGGGGGGGGGGTGGGGGGGGGGGGGGGTGGGGGGGGGGGGGGGTGGGGGGGGGGGGGGGTGGGGGGGGGGGGGGGTGGGGGGGGGGGGGGGTGGGGGGGGGGGGGGGTGGGGGGGGGGGGGGGTGGGGGGGGGGGGGGGTGGGGGGGGGGGGGGGTGGGGGGGGGGGGGGGTGGGGGGGGGGGGGGGTGGGGGGGGGGGGGGGTGGGGGGGGGGGGGGGTGGGGGGGGGGGGGGGTGGGGGGGGGGGGGGGTGGGGGGGGGGGGGGGTGGGGGGGGGGGGGGGTGGGGGGGGGGGGGGGTGGGGGGGGGGGGGGGTGGGGGGGGGGGGGGGTGGGGGGGGGGGGGGGTGGGGGGGGGGGGGGGTGGGGGGGGGGGGGGGTGGGGGGGGGGGGGGGTGGGGGGGGGGGGGGGTGGGGGGGGGGGGGGGTGGGGGGGGGGGGGGGTGGGGGGGGGGGGGGGTGGGGGGGGGGGGGGGTGGGGGGGGGGGGGGGTGGGGGGGGGGGGGGGTGGGGGGGGGGGGGGGTGGGGGGGGGGGGGGGTGGGGGGGGGGGGGGGTGGGGGGGGGGGGGGGTGGGGGGGGGGGGGGGTGGGGGGGGGGGGGGGTGGGGGGGGGGGGGGGTGGGGGGGGGGGGGGGTGGGGGGGGGGGGGGGTGGGGGGGGGGGGGGGTGGGGGGGGGGGGGGGTGGGGGGGGGGGGGGGTGGGGGGGGGGGGGGGTGGGGGGGGGGGGGGGTGGGGGGGGGGGGGGGTGGGGGGGGGGGGGGGTGGGGGGGGGGGGGGGTGGGGGGGGGGGGGGGTGGGGGGGGGGGGGGGTGGGGGGGGGGGGGGGTGGGGGGGGGGGGGGGTGGGGGGGGGGGGGGGTGGGGGGGGGGGGGGGTGGGGGGGGGGGGGGGTGGGGGGGGGGGGGGGTGGGGGGGGGGGGGGGTGGGGGGGGGGGGGGGTGGGGGGGGGGGGGGGTGGGGGGGGGGGGGGGTGGGGGGGGGGGGGGGTGGGGGGGGGGGGGGGTGGGGGGGGGGGGGGGTGGGGGGGGGGGGGGGTGGGGGGGGGGGGGGGTGGGGGGGGGGGGGGGTGGGGGGGGGGGGGGGTGGGGGGGGGGGGGGGTGGGGGGGGGGGGGGGTGGGGGGGGGGGGGGGTGGGGGGGGGGGGGGGTGGGGGGGGGGGGGGGTGGGGGGGGGGGGGGGTGGGGGGGGGGGGGGGTGGGGGGGGGGGGGGGTGGGGGGGGGGGGGGGTGGGGGGGGGGGGGGGTGGGGGGGGGGGGGGGTGGGGGGGGGGGGGGGTGGGGGGGGGGGGGGGTGGGGGGGGGGGGGGGTGGGGGGGGGGGGGGGTGGGGGGGGGGGGGGGTGGGGGGGGGGGGGGGTGGGGGGGGGGGGGGGTGGGGGGGGGGGGGGGTGGGGGGGGGGGGGGGTGGGGGGGGGGGGGGGTGGGGGGGGGGGGGGGTGGGGGGGGGGGGGGGTGGGGGGGGGGGGGGGTGGGGGGGGGGGGGGGTGGGGGGGGGGGGGGGTGGGGGGGGGGGGGGGTGGGGGGGGGGGGGGGTGGGGGGGGGGGGGGGTGGGGGGGGGGGGGGGTGGGGGGGGGGGGGGGTGGGGGGGGGGGGGGGTGGGGGGGGGGGGGGGTGGGGGGGGGGGGGGGTGGGGGGGGGGGGGGGTGGGGGGGGGGGGGGGTGGGGGGGGGGGGGGGTGGGGGGGGGGGGGGGTGGGGGGGGGGGGGGGTGGGGGGGGGGGGGGGTGGGGGGGGGGGGGGGTGGGGGGGGGGGGGGGTGGGGGGGGGGGGGGGTGGGGGGGGGGGGGGGTGGGGGGGGGGGGGGGTGGGGGGGGGGGGGGGTGGGGGGGGGGGGGGGTGGGGGGGGGGGGGGGTGGGGGGGGGGGGGGGTGGGGGGGGGGGGGGGTGGGGGGGGGGGGGGGTGGGGGGGGGGGGGGGTGGGGGGGGGGGGGGGTGGGGGGGGGGGGGGGTGGGGGGGGGGGGGGGTGGGGGGGGGGGGGGGTGGGGGGGGGGGGGGGTGGGGGGGGGGGGGGGTGGGGGGGGGGGGGGGTGGGGGGGGGGGGGGGTGGGGGGGGGGGGGGGTGGGGGGGGGGGGGGGTGGGGGGGGGGGGGGGTGGGGGGGGGGGGGGGTGGGGGGGGGGGGGGGTGGGGGGGGGGGGGGGTGGGGGGGGGGGGGGGTGGGGGGGGGGGGGGGTGGGGGGGGGGGGGGGTGGGGGGGGGGGGGGGTGGGGGGGGGGGGGGGTGGGGGGGGGGGGGGGTGGGGGGGGGGGGGGGTGGGGGGGGGGGGGGGTGGGGGGGGGGGGGGGTGGGGGGGGGGGGGGGTGGGGGGGGGGGGGGGTGGGGGGGGGGGGGGGTGGGGGGGGGGGGGGGTGGGGGGGGGGGGGGGTGGGGGGGGGGGGGGGTGGGGGGGGGGGGGGGTGGGGGGGGGGGGGGGTGGGGGGGGGGGGGGGTGGGGGGGGGGGGGGGTGGGGGGGGGGGGGGGTGGGGGGGGGGGGGGGTGGGGGGGGGGGGGGGTGGGGGGGGGGGGGGGTGGGGGGGGGGGGGGGTGGGGGGGGGGGGGGGTGGGGGGGGGGGGGGGTGGGGGGGGGGGGGGGTGGGGGGGGGGGGGGGTGGGGGGGGGGGGGGGTGGGGGGGGGGGGGGGTGGGGGGGGGGGGGGGTGGGGGGGGGGGGGGGTGGGGGGGGGGGGGGGTGGGGGGGGGGGGGGGTGGGGGGGGGGGGGGGTGGGGGGGGGGGGGGGTGGGGGGGGGGGGGGGTGGGGGGGGGGGGGGGTGGGGGGGGGGGGGGGTGGGGGGGGGGGGGGGTGGGGGGGGGGGGGGGTGGGGGGGGGGGGGGGTGGGGGGGGGGGGGGGTGGGGGGGGGGGGGGGTGGGGGGGGGGGGGGGTGGGGGGGGGGGGGGGTGGGGGGGGGGGGGGGTGGGGGGGGGGGGGGGTGGGGGGGGGGGGGGGTGGGGGGGGGGGGGGGTGGGGGGGGGGGGGGGTGGGGGGGGGGGGGGGTGGGGGGGGGGGGGGGTGGGGGGGGGGGGGGGTGGGGGGGGGGGGGGGTGGGGGGGGGGGGGGGTGGGGGGGGGGGGGGGTGGGGGGGGGGGGGGGTGGGGGGGGGGGGGGGTGGGGGGGGGGGGGGGTGGGGGGGGGGGGGGGTGGGGGGGGGGGGGGGTGGGGGGGGGGGGGGGTGGGGGGGGGGGGGGGTGGGGGGGGGGGGGGGTGGGGGGGGGGGGGGGTGGGGGGGGGGGGGGGTGGGGGGGGGGGGGGGTGGGGGGGGGGGGGGGTGGGGGGGGGGGGGGGTGGGGGGGGGGGGGGGTGGGGGGGGGGGGGGGTGGGGGGGGGGGGGGGTGGGGGGGGGGGGGGGTGGGGGGGGGGGGGGGTGGGGGGGGGGGGGGGTGGGGGGGGGGGGGGGTGGGGGGGGGGGGGGGTGGGGGGGGGGGGGGGTGGGGGGGGGGGGGGGTGGGGGGGGGGGGGGGTGGGGGGGGGGGGGGGTGGGGGGGGGGGGGGGTGGGGGGGGGGGGGGGTGGGGGGGGGGGGGGGTGGGGGGGGGGGGGGGTGGGGGGGGGGGGGGGTGGGGGGGGGGGGGGGTGGGGGGGGGGGGGGGTGGGGGGGGGGGGGGGTGGGGGGGGGGGGGGGTGGGGGGGGGGGGGGGTGGGGGGGGGGGGGGGTGGGGGGGGGGGGGGGTGGGGGGGGGGGGGGGTGGGGGGGGGGGGGGGTGGGGGGGGGGGGGGGTGGGGGGGGGGGGGGGTGGGGGGGGGGGGGGGTGGGGGGGGGGGGGGGTGGGGGGGGGGGGGGGTGGGGGGGGGGGGGGGTGGGGGGGGGGGGGGGTGGGGGGGGGGGGGGGTGGGGGGGGGGGGGGGTGGGGGGGGGGGGGGGTGGGGGGGGGGGGGGGTGGGGGGGGGGGGGGGTGGGGGGGGGGGGGGGTGGGGGGGGGGGGGGGTGGGGGGGGGGGGGGGTGGGGGGGGGGGGGGGTGGGGGGGGGGGGGGGTGGGGGGGGGGGGGGGTGGGGGGGGGGGGGGGTGGGGGGGGGGGGGGGTGGGGGGGGGGGGGGGTGGGGGGGGGGGGGGGTGGGGGGGGGGGGGGGTGGGGGGGGGGGGGGGTGGGGGGGGGGGGGGGTGGGGGGGGGGGGGGGTGGGGGGGGGGGGGGGTGGGGGGGGGGGGGGGTGGGGGGGGGGGGGGGTGGGGGGGGGGGGGGGTGGGGGGGGGGGGGGGTGGGGGGGGGGGGGGGTGGGGGGGGGGGGGGGTGGGGGGGGGGGGGGGTGGGGGGGGGGGGGGGTGGGGGGGGGGGGGGGTGGGGGGGGGGGGGGGTGGGGGGGGGGGGGGGTGGGGGGGGGGGGGGGTGGGGGGGGGGGGGGGTGGGGGGGGGGGGGGGTGGGGGGGGGGGGGGGTGGGGGGGGGGGGGGGTGGGGGGGGGGGGGGGTGGGGGGGGGGGGGGGTGGGGGGGGGGGGGGGTGGGGGGGGGGGGGGGTGGGGGGGGGGGGGGGTGGGGGGGGGGGGGGGTGGGGGGGGGGGGGGGTGGGGGGGGGGGGGGGTGGGGGGGGGGGGGGGTGGGGGGGGGGGGGGGTGGGGGGGGGGGGGGGTGGGGGGGGGGGGGGGTGGGGGGGGGGGGGGGTGGGGGGGGGGGGGGGTGGGGGGGGGGGGGGGTGGGGGGGGGGGGGGGTGGGGGGGGGGGGGGGTGGGGGGGGGGGGGGGTGGGGGGGGGGGGGGGTGGGGGGGGGGGGGGGTGGGGGGGGGGGGGGGTGGGGGGGGGGGGGGGTGGGGGGGGGGGGGGGTGGGGGGGGGGGGGGGTGGGGGGGGGGGGGGGTGGGGGGGGGGGGGGGTGGGGGGGGGGGGGGGTGGGGGGGGGGGGGGGTGGGGGGGGGGGGGGGTGGGGGGGGGGGGGGGTGGGGGGGGGGGGGGGTGGGGGGGGGGGGGGGTGGGGGGGGGGGGGGGTGGGGGGGGGGGGGGGTGGGGGGGGGGGGGGGTGGGGGGGGGGGGGGGTGGGGGGGGGGGGGGGTGGGGGGGGGGGGGGGTGGGGGGGGGGGGGGGTGGGGGGGGGGGGGGGTGGGGGGGGGGGGGGGTGGGGGGGGGGGGGGGTGGGGGGGGGGGGGGGTGGGGGGGGGGGGGGGTGGGGGGGGGGGGGGGTGGGGGGGGGGGGGGGTGGGGGGGGGGGGGGGTGGGGGGGGGGGGGGGTGGGGGGGGGGGGGGGTGGGGGGGGGGGGGGGTGGGGGGGGGGGGGGGTGGGGGGGGGGGGGGGTGGGGGGGGGGGGGGGTGGGGGGGGGGGGGGGTGGGGGGGGGGGGGGGTGGGGGGGGGGGGGGGTGGGGGGGGGGGGGGGTGGGGGGGGGGGGGGGTGGGGGGGGGGGGGGGTGGGGGGGGGGGGGGGTGGGGGGGGGGGGGGGTGGGGGGGGGGGGGGGTGGGGGGGGGGGGGGGTGGGGGGGGGGGGGGGTGGGGGGGGGGGGGGGTGGGGGGGGGGGGGGGTGGGGGGGGGGGGGGGTGGGGGGGGGGGGGGGTGGGGGGGGGGGGGGGTGGGGGGGGGGGGGGGTGGGGGGGGGGGGGGGTGGGGGGGGGGGGGGGTGGGGGGGGGGGGGGGTGGGGGGGGGGGGGGGTGGGGGGGGGGGGGGGTGGGGGGGGGGGGGGGTGGGGGGGGGGGGGGGTGGGGGGGGGGGGGGGTGGGGGGGGGGGGGGGTGGGGGGGGGGGGGGGTGGGGGGGGGGGGGGGTGGGGGGGGGGGGGGGTGGGGGGGGGGGGGGGTGGGGGGGGGGGGGGGTGGGGGGGGGGGGGGGTGGGGGGGGGGGGGGGTGGGGGGGGGGGGGGGTGGGGGGGGGGGGGGGTGGGGGGGGGGGGGGGTGGGGGGGGGGGGGGGTGGGGGGGGGGGGGGGTGGGGGGGGGGGGGGGTGGGGGGGGGGGGGGGTGGGGGGGGGGGGGGGTGGGGGGGGGGGGGGGTGGGGGGGGGGGGGGGTGGGGGGGGGGGGGGGTGGGGGGGGGGGGGGGTGGGGGGGGGGGGGGGTGGGGGGGGGGGGGGGTGGGGGGGGGGGGGGGTGGGGGGGGGGGGGGGTGGGGGGGGGGGGGGGTGGGGGGGGGGGGGGGTGGGGGGGGGGGGGGGTGGGGGGGGGGGGGGGTGGGGGGGGGGGGGGGTGGGGGGGGGGGGGGGTGGGGGGGGGGGGGGGTGGGGGGGGGGGGGGGTGGGGGGGGGGGGGGGTGGGGGGGGGGGGGGGTGGGGGGGGGGGGGGGTGGGGGGGGGGGGGGGTGGGGGGGGGGGGGGGTGGGGGGGGGGGGGGGTGGGGGGGGGGGGGGGTGGGGGGGGGGGGGGGTGGGGGGGGGGGGGGGTGGGGGGGGGGGGGGGTGGGGGGGGGGGGGGGTGGGGGGGGGGGGGGGTGGGGGGGGGGGGGGGTGGGGGGGGGGGGGGGTGGGGGGGGGGGGGGGTGGGGGGGGGGGGGGGTGGGGGGGGGGGGGGGTGGGGGGGGGGGGGGGTGGGGGGGGGGGGGGGTGGGGGGGGGGGGGGGTGGGGGGGGGGGGGGGTGGGGGGGGGGGGGGGTGGGGGGGGGGGGGGGTGGGGGGGGGGGGGGGTGGGGGGGGGGGGGGGTGGGGGGGGGGGGGGGTGGGGGGGGGGGGGGGTGGGGGGGGGGGGGGGTGGGGGGGGGGGGGGGTGGGGGGGGGGGGGGGTGGGGGGGGGGGGGGGTGGGGGGGGGGGGGGGTGGGGGGGGGGGGGGGTGGGGGGGGGGGGGGGTGGGGGGGGGGGGGGGTGGGGGGGGGGGGGGGTGGGGGGGGGGGGGGGTGGGGGGGGGGGGGGGTGGGGGGGGGGGGGGGTGGGGGGGGGGGGGGGTGGGGGGGGGGGGGGGTGGGGGGGGGGGGGGGTGGGGGGGGGGGGGGGTGGGGGGGGGGGGGGGTGGGGGGGGGGGGGGGTGGGGGGGGGGGGGGGTGGGGGGGGGGGGGGGTGGGGGGGGGGGGGGGTGGGGGGGGGGGGGGGTGGGGGGGGGGGGGGGTGGGGGGGGGGGGGGGTGGGGGGGGGGGGGGGTGGGGGGGGGGGGGGGTGGGGGGGGGGGGGGGTGGGGGGGGGGGGGGGTGGGGGGGGGGGGGGGTGGGGGGGGGGGGGGGTGGGGGGGGGGGGGGGTGGGGGGGGGGGGGGGTGGGGGGGGGGGGGGGTGGGGGGGGGGGGGGGTGGGGGGGGGGGGGGGTGGGGGGGGGGGGGGGTGGGGGGGGGGGGGGGTGGGGGGGGGGGGGGGTGGGGGGGGGGGGGGGTGGGGGGGGGGGGGGGTGGGGGGGGGGGGGGGTGGGGGGGGGGGGGGGTGGGGGGGGGGGGGGGTGGGGGGGGGGGGGGGTGGGGGGGGGGGGGGGTGGGGGGGGGGGGGGGTGGGGGGGGGGGGGGGTGGGGGGGGGGGGGGGTGGGGGGGGGGGGGGGTGGGGGGGGGGGGGGGTGGGGGGGGGGGGGGGTGGGGGGGGGGGGGGGTGGGGGGGGGGGGGGGTGGGGGGGGGGGGGGGTGGGGGGGGGGGGGGGTGGGGGGGGGGGGGGGTGGGGGGGGGGGGGGGTGGGGGGGGGGGGGGGTGGGGGGGGGGGGGGGTGGGGGGGGGGGGGGGTGGGGGGGGGGGGGGGTGGGGGGGGGGGGGGGTGGGGGGGGGGGGGGGTGGGGGGGGGGGGGGGTGGGGGGGGGGGGGGGTGGGGGGGGGGGGGGGTGGGGGGGGGGGGGGGTGGGGGGGGGGGGGGGTGGGGGGGGGGGGGGGTGGGGGGGGGGGGGGGTGGGGGGGGGGGGGGGTGGGGGGGGGGGGGGGTGGGGGGGGGGGGGGGTGGGGGGGGGGGGGGGTGGGGGGGGGGGGGGGTGGGGGGGGGGGGGGGTGGGGGGGGGGGGGGGTGGGGGGGGGGGGGGGTGGGGGGGGGGGGGGGTGGGGGGGGGGGGGGGTGGGGGGGGGGGGGGGTGGGGGGGGGGGGGGGTGGGGGGGGGGGGGGGTGGGGGGGGGGGGGGGTGGGGGGGGGGGGGGGTGGGGGGGGGGGGGGGTGGGGGGGGGGGGGGGTGGGGGGGGGGGGGGGTGGGGGGGGGGGGGGGTGGGGGGGGGGGGGGGTGGGGGGGGGGGGGGGTGGGGGGGGGGGGGGGTGGGGGGGGGGGGGGGTGGGGGGGGGGGGGGGTGGGGGGGGGGGGGGGTGGGGGGGGGGGGGGGTGGGGGGGGGGGGGGGTGGGGGGGGGGGGGGGTGGGGGGGGGGGGGGGTGGGGGGGGGGGGGGGTGGGGGGGGGGGGGGGTGGGGGGGGGGGGGGGTGGGGGGGGGGGGGGGTGGGGGGGGGGGGGGGTGGGGGGGGGGGGGGGTGGGGGGGGGGGGGGGTGGGGGGGGGGGGGGGTGGGGGGGGGGGGGGGTGGGGGGGGGGGGGGGTGGGGGGGGGGGGGGGTGGGGGGGGGGGGGGGTGGGGGGGGGGGGGGGTGGGGGGGGGGGGGGGTGGGGGGGGGGGGGGGTGGGGGGGGGGGGGGGTGGGGGGGGGGGGGGGTGGGGGGGGGGGGGGGTGGGGGGGGGGGGGGGTGGGGGGGGGGGGGGGTGGGGGGGGGGGGGGGTGGGGGGGGGGGGGGGTGGGGGGGGGGGGGGGTGGGGGGGGGGGGGGGTGGGGGGGGGGGGGGGTGGGGGGGGGGGGGGGTGGGGGGGGGGGGGGGTGGGGGGGGGGGGGGGTGGGGGGGGGGGGGGGTGGGGGGGGGGGGGGGTGGGGGGGGGGGGGGGTGGGGGGGGGGGGGGGTGGGGGGGGGGGGGGGTGGGGGGGGGGGGGGGTGGGGGGGGGGGGGGGTGGGGGGGGGGGGGGGTGGGGGGGGGGGGGGGTGGGGGGGGGGGGGGGTGGGGGGGGGGGGGGGTGGGGGGGGGGGGGGGTGGGGGGGGGGGGGGGTGGGGGGGGGGGGGGGTGGGGGGGGGGGGGGGTGGGGGGGGGGGGGGGTGGGGGGGGGGGGGGGTGGGGGGGGGGGGGGGTGGGGGGGGGGGGGGGTGGGGGGGGGGGGGGGTGGGGGGGGGGGGGGGTGGGGGGGGGGGGGGGTGGGGGGGGGGGGGGGTGGGGGGGGGGGGGGGTGGGGGGGGGGGGGGGTGGGGGGGGGGGGGGGTGGGGGGGGGGGGGGGTGGGGGGGGGGGGGGGTGGGGGGGGGGGGGGGTGGGGGGGGGGGGGGGTGGGGGGGGGGGGGGGTGGGGGGGGGGGGGGGTGGGGGGGGGGGGGGGTGGGGGGGGGGGGGGGTGGGGGGGGGGGGGGGTGGGGGGGGGGGGGGGTGGGGGGGGGGGGGGGTGGGGGGGGGGGGGGGTGGGGGGGGGGGGGGGTGGGGGGGGGGGGGGGTGGGGGGGGGGGGGGGTGGGGGGGGGGGGGGGTGGGGGGGGGGGGGGGTGGGGGGGGGGGGGGGTGGGGGGGGGGGGGGGTGGGGGGGGGGGGGGGTGGGGGGGGGGGGGGGTGGGGGGGGGGGGGGGTGGGGGGGGGGGGGGGTGGGGGGGGGGGGGGGTGGGGGGGGGGGGGGGTGGGGGGGGGGGGGGGTGGGGGGGGGGGGGGGTGGGGGGGGGGGGGGGTGGGGGGGGGGGGGGGTGGGGGGGGGGGGGGGTGGGGGGGGGGGGGGGTGGGGGGGGGGGGGGGTGGGGGGGGGGGGGGGTGGGGGGGGGGGGGGGTGGGGGGGGGGGGGGGTGGGGGGGGGGGGGGGTGGGGGGGGGGGGGGGTGGGGGGGGGGGGGGGTGGGGGGGGGGGGGGGTGGGGGGGGGGGGGGGTGGGGGGGGGGGGGGGTGGGGGGGGGGGGGGGTGGGGGGGGGGGGGGGTGGGGGGGGGGGGGGGTGGGGGGGGGGGGGGGTGGGGGGGGGGGGGGGTGGGGGGGGGGGGGGGTGGGGGGGGGGGGGGGTGGGGGGGGGGGGGGGTGGGGGGGGGGGGGGGTGGGGGGGGGGGGGGGTGGGGGGGGGGGGGGGTGGGGGGGGGGGGGGGTGGGGGGGGGGGGGGGTGGGGGGGGGGGGGGGTGGGGGGGGGGGGGGGTGGGGGGGGGGGGGGGTGGGGGGGGGGGGGGGTGGGGGGGGGGGGGGGTGGGGGGGGGGGGGGGTGGGGGGGGGGGGGGGTGGGGGGGGGGGGGGGTGGGGGGGGGGGGGGGTGGGGGGGGGGGGGGGTGGGGGGGGGGGGGGGTGGGGGGGGGGGGGGGTGGGGGGGGGGGGGGGTGGGGGGGGGGGGGGGTGGGGGGGGGGGGGGGTGGGGGGGGGGGGGGGTGGGGGGGGGGGGGGGTGGGGGGGGGGGGGGGTGGGGGGGGGGGGGGGTGGGGGGGGGGGGGGGTGGGGGGGGGGGGGGGTGGGGGGGGGGGGGGGTGGGGGGGGGGGGGGGTGGGGGGGGGGGGGGGTGGGGGGGGGGGGGGGTGGGGGGGGGGGGGGGTGGGGGGGGGGGGGGGTGGGGGGGGGGGGGGGTGGGGGGGGGGGGGGGTGGGGGGGGGGGGGGGTGGGGGGGGGGGGGGGTGGGGGGGGGGGGGGGTGGGGGGGGGGGGGGGTGGGGGGGGGGGGGGGTGGGGGGGGGGGGGGGTGGGGGGGGGGGGGGGTGGGGGGGGGGGGGGGTGGGGGGGGGGGGGGGTGGGGGGGGGGGGGGGTGGGGGGGGGGGGGGGTGGGGGGGGGGGGGGGTGGGGGGGGGGGGGGGTGGGGGGGGGGGGGGGTGGGGGGGGGGGGGGGTGGGGGGGGGGGGGGGTGGGGGGGGGGGGGGGTGGGGGGGGGGGGGGGTGGGGGGGGGGGGGGGTGGGGGGGGGGGGGGGTGGGGGGGGGGGGGGGTGGGGGGGGGGGGGGGTGGGGGGGGGGGGGGGTGGGGGGGGGGGGGGGTGGGGGGGGGGGGGGGTGGGGGGGGGGGGGGGTGGGGGGGGGGGGGGGTGGGGGGGGGGGGGGGTGGGGGGGGGGGGGGGTGGGGGGGGGGGGGGGTGGGGGGGGGGGGGGGTGGGGGGGGGGGGGGGTGGGGGGGGGGGGGGGTGGGGGGGGGGGGGGGTGGGGGGGGGGGGGGGTGGGGGGGGGGGGGGGTGGGGGGGGGGGGGGGTGGGGGGGGGGGGGGGTGGGGGGGGGGGGGGGTGGGGGGGGGGGGGGGTGGGGGGGGGGGGGGGTGGGGGGGGGGGGGGGTGGGGGGGGGGGGGGGTGGGGGGGGGGGGGGGTGGGGGGGGGGGGGGGTGGGGGGGGGGGGGGGTGGGGGGGGGGGGGGGTGGGGGGGGGGGGGGGTGGGGGGGGGGGGGGGTGGGGGGGGGGGGGGGTGGGGGGGGGGGGGGGTGGGGGGGGGGGGGGGTGGGGGGGGGGGGGGGTGGGGGGGGGGGGGGGTGGGGGGGGGGGGGGGTGGGGGGGGGGGGGGGTGGGGGGGGGGGGGGGTGGGGGGGGGGGGGGGTGGGGGGGGGGGGGGGTGGGGGGGGGGGGGGGTGGGGGGGGGGGGGGGTGGGGGGGGGGGGGGGTGGGGGGGGGGGGGGGTGGGGGGGGGGGGGGGTGGGGGGGGGGGGGGGTGGGGGGGGGGGGGGGTGGGGGGGGGGGGGGGTGGGGGGGGGGGGGGGTGGGGGGGGGGGGGGGTGGGGGGGGGGGGGGGTGGGGGGGGGGGGGGGTGGGGGGGGGGGGGGGTGGGGGGGGGGGGGGGTGGGGGGGGGGGGGGGTGGGGGGGGGGGGGGGTGGGGGGGGGGGGGGGTGGGGGGGGGGGGGGGTGGGGGGGGGGGGGGGTGGGGGGGGGGGGGGGTGGGGGGGGGGGGGGGTGGGGGGGGGGGGGGGTGGGGGGGGGGGGGGGTGGGGGGGGGGGGGGGTGGGGGGGGGGGGGGGTGGGGGGGGGGGGGGGTGGGGGGGGGGGGGGGTGGGGGGGGGGGGGGGTGGGGGGGGGGGGGGGTGGGGGGGGGGGGGGGTGGGGGGGGGGGGGGGTGGGGGGGGGGGGGGGTGGGGGGGGGGGGGGGTGGGGGGGGGGGGGGGTGGGGGGGGGGGGGGGTGGGGGGGGGGGGGGGTGGGGGGGGGGGGGGGTGGGGGGGGGGGGGGGTGGGGGGGGGGGGGGGTGGGGGGGGGGGGGGGTGGGGGGGGGGGGGGGTGGGGGGGGGGGGGGGTGGGGGGGGGGGGGGGTGGGGGGGGGGGGGGGTGGGGGGGGGGGGGGGTGGGGGGGGGGGGGGGTGGGGGGGGGGGGGGGTGGGGGGGGGGGGGGGTGGGGGGGGGGGGGGGTGGGGGGGGGGGGGGGTGGGGGGGGGGGGGGGTGGGGGGGGGGGGGGGTGGGGGGGGGGGGGGGTGGGGGGGGGGGGGGGTGGGGGGGGGGGGGGGTGGGGGGGGGGGGGGGTGGGGGGGGGGGGGGGTGGGGGGGGGGGGGGGTGGGGGGGGGGGGGGGTGGGGGGGGGGGGGGGTGGGGGGGGGGGGGGGTGGGGGGGGGGGGGGGTGGGGGGGGGGGGGGGTGGGGGGGGGGGGGGGTGGGGGGGGGGGGGGGTGGGGGGGGGGGGGGGTGGGGGGGGGGGGGGGTGGGGGGGGGGGGGGGTGGGGGGGGGGGGGGGTGGGGGGGGGGGGGGGTGGGGGGGGGGGGGGGTGGGGGGGGGGGGGGGTGGGGGGGGGGGGGGGTGGGGGGGGGGGGGGGTGGGGGGGGGGGGGGGTGGGGGGGGGGGGGGGTGGGGGGGGGGGGGGGTGGGGGGGGGGGGGGGTGGGGGGGGGGGGGGGTGGGGGGGGGGGGGGGTGGGGGGGGGGGGGGGTGGGGGGGGGGGGGGGTGGGGGGGGGGGGGGGTGGGGGGGGGGGGGGGTGGGGGGGGGGGGGGGTGGGGGGGGGGGGGGGTGGGGGGGGGGGGGGGTGGGGGGGGGGGGGGGTGGGGGGGGGGGGGGGTGGGGGGGGGGGGGGGTGGGGGGGGGGGGGGGTGGGGGGGGGGGGGGGTGGGGGGGGGGGGGGGTGGGGGGGGGGGGGGGTGGGGGGGGGGGGGGGTGGGGGGGGGGGGGGGTGGGGGGGGGGGGGGGTGGGGGGGGGGGGGGGTGGGGGGGGGGGGGGGTGGGGGGGGGGGGGGGTGGGGGGGGGGGGGGGTGGGGGGGGGGGGGGGTGGGGGGGGGGGGGGGTGGGGGGGGGGGGGGGTGGGGGGGGGGGGGGGTGGGGGGGGGGGGGGGTGGGGGGGGGGGGGGGTGGGGGGGGGGGGGGGTGGGGGGGGGGGGGGGTGGGGGGGGGGGGGGGTGGGGGGGGGGGGGGGTGGGGGGGGGGGGGGGTGGGGGGGGGGGGGGGTGGGGGGGGGGGGGGGTGGGGGGGGGGGGGGGTGGGGGGGGGGGGGGGTGGGGGGGGGGGGGGGTGGGGGGGGGGGGGGGTGGGGGGGGGGGGGGGTGGGGGGGGGGGGGGGTGGGGGGGGGGGGGGGTGGGGGGGGGGGGGGGTGGGGGGGGGGGGGGGTGGGGGGGGGGGGGGGTGGGGGGGGGGGGGGGTGGGGGGGGGGGGGGGTGGGGGGGGGGGGGGGTGGGGGGGGGGGGGGGTGGGGGGGGGGGGGGGTGGGGGGGGGGGGGGGTGGGGGGGGGGGGGGGTGGGGGGGGGGGGGGGTGGGGGGGGGGGGGGGTGGGGGGGGGGGGGGGTGGGGGGGGGGGGGGGTGGGGGGGGGGGGGGGTGGGGGGGGGGGGGGGTGGGGGGGGGGGGGGGTGGGGGGGGGGGGGGGTGGGGGGGGGGGGGGGTGGGGGGGGGGGGGGGTGGGGGGGGGGGGGGGTGGGGGGGGGGGGGGGTGGGGGGGGGGGGGGGTGGGGGGGGGGGGGGGTGGGGGGGGGGGGGGGTGGGGGGGGGGGGGGGTGGGGGGGGGGGGGGGTGGGGGGGGGGGGGGGTGGGGGGGGGGGGGGGTGGGGGGGGGGGGGGGTGGGGGGGGGGGGGGGTGGGGGGGGGGGGGGGTGGGGGGGGGGGGGGGTGGGGGGGGGGGGGGGTGGGGGGGGGGGGGGGTGGGGGGGGGGGGGGGTGGGGGGGGGGGGGGGTGGGGGGGGGGGGGGGTGGGGGGGGGGGGGGGTGGGGGGGGGGGGGGGTGGGGGGGGGGGGGGGTGGGGGGGGGGGGGGGTGGGGGGGGGGGGGGGTGGGGGGGGGGGGGGGTGGGGGGGGGGGGGGGTGGGGGGGGGGGGGGGTGGGGGGGGGGGGGGGTGGGGGGGGGGGGGGGTGGGGGGGGGGGGGGGTGGGGGGGGGGGGGGGTGGGGGGGGGGGGGGGTGGGGGGGGGGGGGGGTGGGGGGGGGGGGGGGTGGGGGGGGGGGGGGGTGGGGGGGGGGGGGGGTGGGGGGGGGGGGGGGTGGGGGGGGGGGGGGGTGGGGGGGGGGGGGGGTGGGGGGGGGGGGGGGTGGGGGGGGGGGGGGGTGGGGGGGGGGGGGGGTGGGGGGGGGGGGGGGTGGGGGGGGGGGGGGGTGGGGGGGGGGGGGGGTGGGGGGGGGGGGGGGTGGGGGGGGGGGGGGGTGGGGGGGGGGGGGGGTGGGGGGGGGGGGGGGTGGGGGGGGGGGGGGGTGGGGGGGGGGGGGGGTGGGGGGGGGGGGGGGTGGGGGGGGGGGGGGGTGGGGGGGGGGGGGGGTGGGGGGGGGGGGGGGTGGGGGGGGGGGGGGGTGGGGGGGGGGGGGGGTGGGGGGGGGGGGGGGTGGGGGGGGGGGGGGGTGGGGGGGGGGGGGGGTGGGGGGGGGGGGGGGTGGGGGGGGGGGGGGGTGGGGGGGGGGGGGGGTGGGGGGGGGGGGGGGTGGGGGGGGGGGGGGGTGGGGGGGGGGGGGGGTGGGGGGGGGGGGGGGTGGGGGGGGGGGGGGGTGGGGGGGGGGGGGGGTGGGGGGGGGGGGGGGTGGGGGGGGGGGGGGGTGGGGGGGGGGGGGGGTGGGGGGGGGGGGGGGTGGGGGGGGGGGGGGGTGGGGGGGGGGGGGGGTGGGGGGGGGGGGGGGTGGGGGGGGGGGGGGGTGGGGGGGGGGGGGGGTGGGGGGGGGGGGGGGTGGGGGGGGGGGGGGGTGGGGGGGGGGGGGGGTGGGGGGGGGGGGGGGTGGGGGGGGGGGGGGGTGGGGGGGGGGGGGGGTGGGGGGGGGGGGGGGTGGGGGGGGGGGGGGGTGGGGGGGGGGGGGGGTGGGGGGGGGGGGGGGTGGGGGGGGGGGGGGGTGGGGGGGGGGGGGGGTGGGGGGGGGGGGGGGTGGGGGGGGGGGGGGGTGGGGGGGGGGGGGGGTGGGGGGGGGGGGGGGTGGGGGGGGGGGGGGGTGGGGGGGGGGGGGGGTGGGGGGGGGGGGGGGTGGGGGGGGGGGGGGGTGGGGGGGGGGGGGGGTGGGGGGGGGGGGGGGTGGGGGGGGGGGGGGGTGGGGGGGGGGGGGGGTGGGGGGGGGGGGGGGTGGGGGGGGGGGGGGGTGGGGGGGGGGGGGGGTGGGGGGGGGGGGGGGTGGGGGGGGGGGGGGGTGGGGGGGGGGGGGGGTGGGGGGGGGGGGGGGTGGGGGGGGGGGGGGGTGGGGGGGGGGGGGGGTGGGGGGGGGGGGGGGTGGGGGGGGGGGGGGGTGGGGGGGGGGGGGGGTGGGGGGGGGGGGGGGTGGGGGGGGGGGGGGGTGGGGGGGGGGGGGGGTGGGGGGGGGGGGGGGTGGGGGGGGGGGGGGGTGGGGGGGGGGGGGGGTGGGGGGGGGGGGGGGTGGGGGGGGGGGGGGGTGGGGGGGGGGGGGGGTGGGGGGGGGGGGGGGTGGGGGGGGGGGGGGGTGGGGGGGGGGGGGGGTGGGGGGGGGGGGGGGTGGGGGGGGGGGGGGGTGGGGGGGGGGGGGGGTGGGGGGGGGGGGGGGTGGGGGGGGGGGGGGGTGGGGGGGGGGGGGGGTGGGGGGGGGGGGGGGTGGGGGGGGGGGGGGGTGGGGGGGGGGGGGGGTGGGGGGGGGGGGGGGTGGGGGGGGGGGGGGGTGGGGGGGGGGGGGGGTGGGGGGGGGGGGGGGTGGGGGGGGGGGGGGGTGGGGGGGGGGGGGGGTGGGGGGGGGGGGGGGTGGGGGGGGGGGGGGGTGGGGGGGGGGGGGGGTGGGGGGGGGGGGGGGTGGGGGGGGGGGGGGGTGGGGGGGGGGGGGGGTGGGGGGGGGGGGGGGTGGGGGGGGGGGGGGGTGGGGGGGGGGGGGGGTGGGGGGGGGGGGGGGTGGGGGGGGGGGGGGGTGGGGGGGGGGGGGGGTGGGGGGGGGGGGGGGTGGGGGGGGGGGGGGGTGGGGGGGGGGGGGGGTGGGGGGGGGGGGGGGTGGGGGGGGGGGGGGGTGGGGGGGGGGGGGGGTGGGGGGGGGGGGGGGTGGGGGGGGGGGGGGGTGGGGGGGGGGGGGGGTGGGGGGGGGGGGGGGTGGGGGGGGGGGGGGGTGGGGGGGGGGGGGGGTGGGGGGGGGGGGGGGTGGGGGGGGGGGGGGGTGGGGGGGGGGGGGGGTGGGGGGGGGGGGGGGTGGGGGGGGGGGGGGGTGGGGGGGGGGGGGGGTGGGGGGGGGGGGGGGTGGGGGGGGGGGGGGGTGGGGGGGGGGGGGGGTGGGGGGGGGGGGGGGTGGGGGGGGGGGGGGGTGGGGGGGGGGGGGGGTGGGGGGGGGGGGGGGTGGGGGGGGGGGGGGGTGGGGGGGGGGGGGGGTGGGGGGGGGGGGGGGTGGGGGGGGGGGGGGGTGGGGGGGGGGGGGGGTGGGGGGGGGGGGGGGTGGGGGGGGGGGGGGGTGGGGGGGGGGGGGGGTGGGGGGGGGGGGGGGTGGGGGGGGGGGGGGGTGGGGGGGGGGGGGGGTGGGGGGGGGGGGGGGTGGGGGGGGGGGGGGGTGGGGGGGGGGGGGGGTGGGGGGGGGGGGGGGTGGGGGGGGGGGGGGGTGGGGGGGGGGGGGGGTGGGGGGGGGGGGGGGTGGGGGGGGGGGGGGGTGGGGGGGGGGGGGGGTGGGGGGGGGGGGGGGTGGGGGGGGGGGGGGGTGGGGGGGGGGGGGGGTGGGGGGGGGGGGGGGTGGGGGGGGGGGGGGGTGGGGGGGGGGGGGGGTGGGGGGGGGGGGGGGTGGGGGGGGGGGGGGGTGGGGGGGGGGGGGGGTGGGGGGGGGGGGGGGTGGGGGGGGGGGGGGGTGGGGGGGGGGGGGGGTGGGGGGGGGGGGGGGTGGGGGGGGGGGGGGGTGGGGGGGGGGGGGGGTGGGGGGGGGGGGGGGTGGGGGGGGGGGGGGGTGGGGGGGGGGGGGGGTGGGGGGGGGGGGGGGTGGGGGGGGGGGGGGGTGGGGGGGGGGGGGGGTGGGGGGGGGGGGGGGTGGGGGGGGGGGGGGGTGGGGGGGGGGGGGGGTGGGGGGGGGGGGGGGTGGGGGGGGGGGGGGGTGGGGGGGGGGGGGGGTGGGGGGGGGGGGGGGTGGGGGGGGGGGGGGGTGGGGGGGGGGGGGGGTGGGGGGGGGGGGGGGTGGGGGGGGGGGGGGGTGGGGGGGGGGGGGGGTGGGGGGGGGGGGGGGTGGGGGGGGGGGGGGGTGGGGGGGGGGGGGGGTGGGGGGGGGGGGGGGTGGGGGGGGGGGGGGGTGGGGGGGGGGGGGGGTGGGGGGGGGGGGGGGTGGGGGGGGGGGGGGGTGGGGGGGGGGGGGGGTGGGGGGGGGGGGGGGTGGGGGGGGGGGGGGGTGGGGGGGGGGGGGGGTGGGGGGGGGGGGGGGTGGGGGGGGGGGGGGGTGGGGGGGGGGGGGGGTGGGGGGGGGGGGGGGTGGGGGGGGGGGGGGGTGGGGGGGGGGGGGGGTGGGGGGGGGGGGGGGTGGGGGGGGGGGGGGGTGGGGGGGGGGGGGGGTGGGGGGGGGGGGGGGTGGGGGGGGGGGGGGGTGGGGGGGGGGGGGGGTGGGGGGGGGGGGGGGTGGGGGGGGGGGGGGGTGGGGGGGGGGGGGGGTGGGGGGGGGGGGGGGTGGGGGGGGGGGGGGGTGGGGGGGGGGGGGGGTGGGGGGGGGGGGGGGTGGGGGGGGGGGGGGGTGGGGGGGGGGGGGGGTGGGGGGGGGGGGGGGTGGGGGGGGGGGGGGGTGGGGGGGGGGGGGGGTGGGGGGGGGGGGGGGTGGGGGGGGGGGGGGGTGGGGGGGGGGGGGGGTGGGGGGGGGGGGGGGTGGGGGGGGGGGGGGGTGGGGGGGGGGGGGGGTGGGGGGGGGGGGGGGTGGGGGGGGGGGGGGGTGGGGGGGGGGGGGGGTGGGGGGGGGGGGGGGTGGGGGGGGGGGGGGGTGGGGGGGGGGGGGGGTGGGGGGGGGGGGGGGTGGGGGGGGGGGGGGGTGGGGGGGGGGGGGGGTGGGGGGGGGGGGGGGTGGGGGGGGGGGGGGGTGGGGGGGGGGGGGGGTGGGGGGGGGGGGGGGTGGGGGGGGGGGGGGGTGGGGGGGGGGGGGGGTGGGGGGGGGGGGGGGTGGGGGGGGGGGGGGGTGGGGGGGGGGGGGGGTGGGGGGGGGGGGGGGTGGGGGGGGGGGGGGGTGGGGGGGGGGGGGGGTGGGGGGGGGGGGGGGTGGGGGGGGGGGGGGGTGGGGGGGGGGGGGGGTGGGGGGGGGGGGGGGTGGGGGGGGGGGGGGGTGGGGGGGGGGGGGGGTGGGGGGGGGGGGGGGTGGGGGGGGGGGGGGGTGGGGGGGGGGGGGGGTGGGGGGGGGGGGGGGTGGGGGGGGGGGGGGGTGGGGGGGGGGGGGGGTGGGGGGGGGGGGGGGTGGGGGGGGGGGGGGGTGGGGGGGGGGGGGGGTGGGGGGGGGGGGGGGTGGGGGGGGGGGGGGGTGGGGGGGGGGGGGGGTGGGGGGGGGGGGGGGTGGGGGGGGGGGGGGGTGGGGGGGGGGGGGGGTGGGGGGGGGGGGGGGTGGGGGGGGGGGGGGGTGGGGGGGGGGGGGGGTGGGGGGGGGGGGGGGTGGGGGGGGGGGGGGGTGGGGGGGGGGGGGGGTGGGGGGGGGGGGGGGTGGGGGGGGGGGGGGGTGGGGGGGGGGGGGGGTGGGGGGGGGGGGGGGTGGGGGGGGGGGGGGGTGGGGGGGGGGGGGGGTGGGGGGGGGGGGGGGTGGGGGGGGGGGGGGGTGGGGGGGGGGGGGGGTGGGGGGGGGGGGGGGTGGGGGGGGGGGGGGGTGGGGGGGGGGGGGGGTGGGGGGGGGGGGGGGTGGGGGGGGGGGGGGGTGGGGGGGGGGGGGGGTGGGGGGGGGGGGGGGTGGGGGGGGGGGGGGGTGGGGGGGGGGGGGGGTGGGGGGGGGGGGGGGTGGGGGGGGGGGGGGGTGGGGGGGGGGGGGGGTGGGGGGGGGGGGGGGTGGGGGGGGGGGGGGGTGGGGGGGGGGGGGGGTGGGGGGGGGGGGGGGTGGGGGGGGGGGGGGGTGGGGGGGGGGGGGGGTGGGGGGGGGGGGGGGTGGGGGGGGGGGGGGGTGGGGGGGGGGGGGGGTGGGGGGGGGGGGGGGTGGGGGGGGGGGGGGGTGGGGGGGGGGGGGGGTGGGGGGGGGGGGGGGTGGGGGGGGGGGGGGGTGGGGGGGGGGGGGGGTGGGGGGGGGGGGGGGTGGGGGGGGGGGGGGGTGGGGGGGGGGGGGGGTGGGGGGGGGGGGGGGTGGGGGGGGGGGGGGGTGGGGGGGGGGGGGGGTGGGGGGGGGGGGGGGTGGGGGGGGGGGGGGGTGGGGGGGGGGGGGGGTGGGGGGGGGGGGGGGTGGGGGGGGGGGGGGGTGGGGGGGGGGGGGGGTGGGGGGGGGGGGGGGTGGGGGGGGGGGGGGGTGGGGGGGGGGGGGGGTGGGGGGGGGGGGGGGTGGGGGGGGGGGGGGGTGGGGGGGGGGGGGGGTGGGGGGGGGGGGGGGTGGGGGGGGGGGGGGGTGGGGGGGGGGGGGGGTGGGGGGGGGGGGGGGTGGGGGGGGGGGGGGGTGGGGGGGGGGGGGGGTGGGGGGGGGGGGGGGTGGGGGGGGGGGGGGGTGGGGGGGGGGGGGGGTGGGGGGGGGGGGGGGTGGGGGGGGGGGGGGGTGGGGGGGGGGGGGGGTGGGGGGGGGGGGGGGTGGGGGGGGGGGGGGGTGGGGGGGGGGGGGGGTGGGGGGGGGGGGGGGTGGGGGGGGGGGGGGGTGGGGGGGGGGGGGGGTGGGGGGGGGGGGGGGTGGGGGGGGGGGGGGGTGGGGGGGGGGGGGGGTGGGGGGGGGGGGGGGTGGGGGGGGGGGGGGGTGGGGGGGGGGGGGGGTGGGGGGGGGGGGGGGTGGGGGGGGGGGGGGGTGGGGGGGGGGGGGGGTGGGGGGGGGGGGGGGTGGGGGGGGGGGGGGGTGGGGGGGGGGGGGGGTGGGGGGGGGGGGGGGTGGGGGGGGGGGGGGGTGGGGGGGGGGGGGGGTGGGGGGGGGGGGGGGTGGGGGGGGGGGGGGGTGGGGGGGGGGGGGGGTGGGGGGGGGGGGGGGTGGGGGGGGGGGGGGGTGGGGGGGGGGGGGGGTGGGGGGGGGGGGGGGTGGGGGGGGGGGGGGGTGGGGGGGGGGGGGGGTGGGGGGGGGGGGGGGTGGGGGGGGGGGGGGGTGGGGGGGGGGGGGGGTGGGGGGGGGGGGGGGTGGGGGGGGGGGGGGGTGGGGGGGGGGGGGGGTGGGGGGGGGGGGGGGTGGGGGGGGGGGGGGGTGGGGGGGGGGGGGGGTGGGGGGGGGGGGGGGTGGGGGGGGGGGGGGGTGGGGGGGGGGGGGGGTGGGGGGGGGGGGGGGTGGGGGGGGGGGGGGGTGGGGGGGGGGGGGGGTGGGGGGGGGGGGGGGTGGGGGGGGGGGGGGGTGGGGGGGGGGGGGGGTGGGGGGGGGGGGGGGTGGGGGGGGGGGGGGGTGGGGGGGGGGGGGGGTGGGGGGGGGGGGGGGTGGGGGGGGGGGGGGGTGGGGGGGGGGGGGGGTGGGGGGGGGGGGGGGTGGGGGGGGGGGGGGGTGGGGGGGGGGGGGGGTGGGGGGGGGGGGGGGTGGGGGGGGGGGGGGGTGGGGGGGGGGGGGGGTGGGGGGGGGGGGGGGTGGGGGGGGGGGGGGGTGGGGGGGGGGGGGGGTGGGGGGGGGGGGGGGTGGGGGGGGGGGGGGGTGGGGGGGGGGGGGGGTGGGGGGGGGGGGGGGTGGGGGGGGGGGGGGGTGGGGGGGGGGGGGGGTGGGGGGGGGGGGGGGTGGGGGGGGGGGGGGGTGGGGGGGGGGGGGGGTGGGGGGGGGGGGGGGTGGGGGGGGGGGGGGGTGGGGGGGGGGGGGGGTGGGGGGGGGGGGGGGTGGGGGGGGGGGGGGGTGGGGGGGGGGGGGGGTGGGGGGGGGGGGGGGTGGGGGGGGGGGGGGGTGGGGGGGGGGGGGGGTGGGGGGGGGGGGGGGTGGGGGGGGGGGGGGGTGGGGGGGGGGGGGGGTGGGGGGGGGGGGGGGTGGGGGGGGGGGGGGGTGGGGGGGGGGGGGGGTGGGGGGGGGGGGGGGTGGGGGGGGGGGGGGGTGGGGGGGGGGGGGGGTGGGGGGGGGGGGGGGTGGGGGGGGGGGGGGGTGGGGGGGGGGGGGGGTGGGGGGGGGGGGGGGTGGGGGGGGGGGGGGGTGGGGGGGGGGGGGGGTGGGGGGGGGGGGGGGTGGGGGGGGGGGGGGGTGGGGGGGGGGGGGGGTGGGGGGGGGGGGGGGTGGGGGGGGGGGGGGGTGGGGGGGGGGGGGGGTGGGGGGGGGGGGGGGTGGGGGGGGGGGGGGGTGGGGGGGGGGGGGGGTGGGGGGGGGGGGGGGTGGGGGGGGGGGGGGGTGGGGGGGGGGGGGGGTGGGGGGGGGGGGGGGTGGGGGGGGGGGGGGGTGGGGGGGGGGGGGGGTGGGGGGGGGGGGGGGTGGGGGGGGGGGGGGGTGGGGGGGGGGGGGGGTGGGGGGGGGGGGGGGTGGGGGGGGGGGGGGGTGGGGGGGGGGGGGGGTGGGGGGGGGGGGGGGTGGGGGGGGGGGGGGGTGGGGGGGGGGGGGGGTGGGGGGGGGGGGGGGTGGGGGGGGGGGGGGGTGGGGGGGGGGGGGGGTGGGGGGGGGGGGGGGTGGGGGGGGGGGGGGGTGGGGGGGGGGGGGGGTGGGGGGGGGGGGGGGTGGGGGGGGGGGGGGGTGGGGGGGGGGGGGGGTGGGGGGGGGGGGGGGTGGGGGGGGGGGGGGGTGGGGGGGGGGGGGGGTGGGGGGGGGGGGGGGTGGGGGGGGGGGGGGGTGGGGGGGGGGGGGGGTGGGGGGGGGGGGGGGTGGGGGGGGGGGGGGGTGGGGGGGGGGGGGGGTGGGGGGGGGGGGGGGTGGGGGGGGGGGGGGGTGGGGGGGGGGGGGGGTGGGGGGGGGGGGGGGTGGGGGGGGGGGGGGGTGGGGGGGGGGGGGGGTGGGGGGGGGGGGGGGTGGGGGGGGGGGGGGGTGGGGGGGGGGGGGGGTGGGGGGGGGGGGGGGTGGGGGGGGGGGGGGGTGGGGGGGGGGGGGGGTGGGGGGGGGGGGGGGTGGGGGGGGGGGGGGGTGGGGGGGGGGGGGGGTGGGGGGGGGGGGGGGTGGGGGGGGGGGGGGGTGGGGGGGGGGGGGGGTGGGGGGGGGGGGGGGTGGGGGGGGGGGGGGGTGGGGGGGGGGGGGGGTGGGGGGGGGGGGGGGTGGGGGGGGGGGGGGGTGGGGGGGGGGGGGGGTGGGGGGGGGGGGGGGTGGGGGGGGGGGGGGGTGGGGGGGGGGGGGGGTGGGGGGGGGGGGGGGTGGGGGGGGGGGGGGGTGGGGGGGGGGGGGGGTGGGGGGGGGGGGGGGTGGGGGGGGGGGGGGGTGGGGGGGGGGGGGGGTGGGGGGGGGGGGGGGTGGGGGGGGGGGGGGGTGGGGGGGGGGGGGGGTGGGGGGGGGGGGGGGTGGGGGGGGGGGGGGGTGGGGGGGGGGGGGGGTGGGGGGGGGGGGGGGTGGGGGGGGGGGGGGGTGGGGGGGGGGGGGGGTGGGGGGGGGGGGGGGTGGGGGGGGGGGGGGGTGGGGGGGGGGGGGGGTGGGGGGGGGGGGGGGTGGGGGGGGGGGGGGGTGGGGGGGGGGGGGGGTGGGGGGGGGGGGGGGTGGGGGGGGGGGGGGGTGGGGGGGGGGGGGGGTGGGGGGGGGGGGGGGTGGGGGGGGGGGGGGGTGGGGGGGGGGGGGGGTGGGGGGGGGGGGGGGTGGGGGGGGGGGGGGGTGGGGGGGGGGGGGGGTGGGGGGGGGGGGGGGTGGGGGGGGGGGGGGGTGGGGGGGGGGGGGGGTGGGGGGGGGGGGGGGTGGGGGGGGGGGGGGGTGGGGGGGGGGGGGGGTGGGGGGGGGGGGGGGTGGGGGGGGGGGGGGGTGGGGGGGGGGGGGGGTGGGGGGGGGGGGGGGTGGGGGGGGGGGGGGGTGGGGGGGGGGGGGGGTGGGGGGGGGGGGGGGTGGGGGGGGGGGGGGGTGGGGGGGGGGGGGGGTGGGGGGGGGGGGGGGTGGGGGGGGGGGGGGGTGGGGGGGGGGGGGGGTGGGGGGGGGGGGGGGTGGGGGGGGGGGGGGGTGGGGGGGGGGGGGGGTGGGGGGGGGGGGGGGTGGGGGGGGGGGGGGGTGGGGGGGGGGGGGGGTGGGGGGGGGGGGGGGTGGGGGGGGGGGGGGGTGGGGGGGGGGGGGGGTGGGGGGGGGGGGGGGTGGGGGGGGGGGGGGGTGGGGGGGGGGGGGGGTGGGGGGGGGGGGGGGTGGGGGGGGGGGGGGGTGGGGGGGGGGGGGGGTGGGGGGGGGGGGGGGTGGGGGGGGGGGGGGGTGGGGGGGGGGGGGGGTGGGGGGGGGGGGGGGTGGGGGGGGGGGGGGGTGGGGGGGGGGGGGGGTGGGGGGGGGGGGGGGTGGGGGGGGGGGGGGGTGGGGGGGGGGGGGGGTGGGGGGGGGGGGGGGTGGGGGGGGGGGGGGGTGGGGGGGGGGGGGGGTGGGGGGGGGGGGGGGTGGGGGGGGGGGGGGGTGGGGGGGGGGGGGGGTGGGGGGGGGGGGGGGTGGGGGGGGGGGGGGGTGGGGGGGGGGGGGGGTGGGGGGGGGGGGGGGTGGGGGGGGGGGGGGGTGGGGGGGGGGGGGGGTGGGGGGGGGGGGGGGTGGGGGGGGGGGGGGGTGGGGGGGGGGGGGGGTGGGGGGGGGGGGGGGTGGGGGGGGGGGGGGGTGGGGGGGGGGGGGGGTGGGGGGGGGGGGGGGTGGGGGGGGGGGGGGGTGGGGGGGGGGGGGGGTGGGGGGGGGGGGGGGTGGGGGGGGGGGGGGGTGGGGGGGGGGGGGGGTGGGGGGGGGGGGGGGTGGGGGGGGGGGGGGGTGGGGGGGGGGGGGGGTGGGGGGGGGGGGGGGTGGGGGGGGGGGGGGGTGGGGGGGGGGGGGGGTGGGGGGGGGGGGGGGTGGGGGGGGGGGGGGGTGGGGGGGGGGGGGGGTGGGGGGGGGGGGGGGTGGGGGGGGGGGGGGGTGGGGGGGGGGGGGGGTGGGGGGGGGGGGGGGTGGGGGGGGGGGGGGGTGGGGGGGGGGGGGGGTGGGGGGGGGGGGGGGTGGGGGGGGGGGGGGGTGGGGGGGGGGGGGGGTGGGGGGGGGGGGGGGTGGGGGGGGGGGGGGGTGGGGGGGGGGGGGGGTGGGGGGGGGGGGGGGTGGGGGGGGGGGGGGGTGGGGGGGGGGGGGGGTGGGGGGGGGGGGGGGTGGGGGGGGGGGGGGGTGGGGGGGGGGGGGGGTGGGGGGGGGGGGGGGTGGGGGGGGGGGGGGGTGGGGGGGGGGGGGGGTGGGGGGGGGGGGGGGTGGGGGGGGGGGGGGGTGGGGGGGGGGGGGGGTGGGGGGGGGGGGGGGTGGGGGGGGGGGGGGGTGGGGGGGGGGGGGGGTGGGGGGGGGGGGGGGTGGGGGGGGGGGGGGGTGGGGGGGGGGGGGGGTGGGGGGGGGGGGGGGTGGGGGGGGGGGGGGGTGGGGGGGGGGGGGGGTGGGGGGGGGGGGGGGTGGGGGGGGGGGGGGGTGGGGGGGGGGGGGGGTGGGGGGGGGGGGGGGTGGGGGGGGGGGGGGGTGGGGGGGGGGGGGGGTGGGGGGGGGGGGGGGTGGGGGGGGGGGGGGGTGGGGGGGGGGGGGGGTGGGGGGGGGGGGGGGTGGGGGGGGGGGGGGGTGGGGGGGGGGGGGGGTGGGGGGGGGGGGGGGTGGGGGGGGGGGGGGGTGGGGGGGGGGGGGGGTGGGGGGGGGGGGGGGTGGGGGGGGGGGGGGGTGGGGGGGGGGGGGGGTGGGGGGGGGGGGGGGTGGGGGGGGGGGGGGGTGGGGGGGGGGGGGGGTGGGGGGGGGGGGGGGTGGGGGGGGGGGGGGGTGGGGGGGGGGGGGGGTGGGGGGGGGGGGGGGTGGGGGGGGGGGGGGGTGGGGGGGGGGGGGGGTGGGGGGGGGGGGGGGTGGGGGGGGGGGGGGGTGGGGGGGGGGGGGGGTGGGGGGGGGGGGGGGTGGGGGGGGGGGGGGGTGGGGGGGGGGGGGGGTGGGGGGGGGGGGGGGTGGGGGGGGGGGGGGGTGGGGGGGGGGGGGGGTGGGGGGGGGGGGGGGTGGGGGGGGGGGGGGGTGGGGGGGGGGGGGGGTGGGGGGGGGGGGGGGTGGGGGGGGGGGGGGGTGGGGGGGGGGGGGGGTGGGGGGGGGGGGGGGTGGGGGGGGGGGGGGGTGGGGGGGGGGGGGGGTGGGGGGGGGGGGGGGTGGGGGGGGGGGGGGGTGGGGGGGGGGGGGGGTGGGGGGGGGGGGGGGTGGGGGGGGGGGGGGGTGGGGGGGGGGGGGGGTGGGGGGGGGGGGGGGTGGGGGGGGGGGGGGGTGGGGGGGGGGGGGGGTGGGGGGGGGGGGGGGTGGGGGGGGGGGGGGGTGGGGGGGGGGGGGGGTGGGGGGGGGGGGGGGTGGGGGGGGGGGGGGGTGGGGGGGGGGGGGGGTGGGGGGGGGGGGGGGTGGGGGGGGGGGGGGGTGGGGGGGGGGGGGGGTGGGGGGGGGGGGGGGTGGGGGGGGGGGGGGGTGGGGGGGGGGGGGGGTGGGGGGGGGGGGGGGTGGGGGGGGGGGGGGGTGGGGGGGGGGGGGGGTGGGGGGGGGGGGGGGTGGGGGGGGGGGGGGGTGGGGGGGGGGGGGGGTGGGGGGGGGGGGGGGTGGGGGGGGGGGGGGGTGGGGGGGGGGGGGGGTGGGGGGGGGGGGGGGTGGGGGGGGGGGGGGGTGGGGGGGGGGGGGGGTGGGGGGGGGGGGGGGTGGGGGGGGGGGGGGGTGGGGGGGGGGGGGGGTGGGGGGGGGGGGGGGTGGGGGGGGGGGGGGGTGGGGGGGGGGGGGGGTGGGGGGGGGGGGGGGTGGGGGGGGGGGGGGGTGGGGGGGGGGGGGGGTGGGGGGGGGGGGGGGTGGGGGGGGGGGGGGGTGGGGGGGGGGGGGGGTGGGGGGGGGGGGGGGTGGGGGGGGGGGGGGGTGGGGGGGGGGGGGGGTGGGGGGGGGGGGGGGTGGGGGGGGGGGGGGGTGGGGGGGGGGGGGGGTGGGGGGGGGGGGGGGTGGGGGGGGGGGGGGGTGGGGGGGGGGGGGGGTGGGGGGGGGGGGGGGTGGGGGGGGGGGGGGGTGGGGGGGGGGGGGGGTGGGGGGGGGGGGGGGTGGGGGGGGGGGGGGGTGGGGGGGGGGGGGGGTGGGGGGGGGGGGGGGTGGGGGGGGGGGGGGGTGGGGGGGGGGGGGGGTGGGGGGGGGGGGGGGTGGGGGGGGGGGGGGGTGGGGGGGGGGGGGGGTGGGGGGGGGGGGGGGTGGGGGGGGGGGGGGGTGGGGGGGGGGGGGGGTGGGGGGGGGGGGGGGTGGGGGGGGGGGGGGGTGGGGGGGGGGGGGGGTGGGGGGGGGGGGGGGTGGGGGGGGGGGGGGGTGGGGGGGGGGGGGGGTGGGGGGGGGGGGGGGTGGGGGGGGGGGGGGGTGGGGGGGGGGGGGGGTGGGGGGGGGGGGGGGTGGGGGGGGGGGGGGGTGGGGGGGGGGGGGGGTGGGGGGGGGGGGGGGTGGGGGGGGGGGGGGGTGGGGGGGGGGGGGGGTGGGGGGGGGGGGGGGTGGGGGGGGGGGGGGGTGGGGGGGGGGGGGGGTGGGGGGGGGGGGGGGTGGGGGGGGGGGGGGGTGGGGGGGGGGGGGGGTGGGGGGGGGGGGGGGTGGGGGGGGGGGGGGGTGGGGGGGGGGGGGGGTGGGGGGGGGGGGGGGTGGGGGGGGGGGGGGGTGGGGGGGGGGGGGGGTGGGGGGGGGGGGGGGTGGGGGGGGGGGGGGGTGGGGGGGGGGGGGGGTGGGGGGGGGGGGGGGTGGGGGGGGGGGGGGGTGGGGGGGGGGGGGGGTGGGGGGGGGGGGGGGTGGGGGGGGGGGGGGGTGGGGGGGGGGGGGGGTGGGGGGGGGGGGGGGTGGGGGGGGGGGGGGGTGGGGGGGGGGGGGGGTGGGGGGGGGGGGGGGTGGGGGGGGGGGGGGGTGGGGGGGGGGGGGGGTGGGGGGGGGGGGGGGTGGGGGGGGGGGGGGGTGGGGGGGGGGGGGGGTGGGGGGGGGGGGGGGTGGGGGGGGGGGGGGGTGGGGGGGGGGGGGGGTGGGGGGGGGGGGGGGTGGGGGGGGGGGGGGGTGGGGGGGGGGGGGGGTGGGGGGGGGGGGGGGTGGGGGGGGGGGGGGGTGGGGGGGGGGGGGGGTGGGGGGGGGGGGGGGTGGGGGGGGGGGGGGGTGGGGGGGGGGGGGGGTGGGGGGGGGGGGGGGTGGGGGGGGGGGGGGGTGGGGGGGGGGGGGGGTGGGGGGGGGGGGGGGTGGGGGGGGGGGGGGGTGGGGGGGGGGGGGGGTGGGGGGGGGGGGGGGTGGGGGGGGGGGGGGGTGGGGGGGGGGGGGGGTGGGGGGGGGGGGGGGTGGGGGGGGGGGGGGGTGGGGGGGGGGGGGGGTGGGGGGGGGGGGGGGTGGGGGGGGGGGGGGGTGGGGGGGGGGGGGGGTGGGGGGGGGGGGGGGTGGGGGGGGGGGGGGGTGGGGGGGGGGGGGGGTGGGGGGGGGGGGGGGTGGGGGGGGGGGGGGGTGGGGGGGGGGGGGGGTGGGGGGGGGGGGGGGTGGGGGGGGGGGGGGGTGGGGGGGGGGGGGGGTGGGGGGGGGGGGGGGTGGGGGGGGGGGGGGGTGGGGGGGGGGGGGGGTGGGGGGGGGGGGGGGTGGGGGGGGGGGGGGGTGGGGGGGGGGGGGGGTGGGGGGGGGGGGGGGTGGGGGGGGGGGGGGGTGGGGGGGGGGGGGGGTGGGGGGGGGGGGGGGTGGGGGGGGGGGGGGGTGGGGGGGGGGGGGGGTGGGGGGGGGGGGGGGTGGGGGGGGGGGGGGGTGGGGGGGGGGGGGGGTGGGGGGGGGGGGGGGTGGGGGGGGGGGGGGGTGGGGGGGGGGGGGGGTGGGGGGGGGGGGGGGTGGGGGGGGGGGGGGGTGGGGGGGGGGGGGGGTGGGGGGGGGGGGGGGTGGGGGGGGGGGGGGGTGGGGGGGGGGGGGGGTGGGGGGGGGGGGGGGTGGGGGGGGGGGGGGGTGGGGGGGGGGGGGGGTGGGGGGGGGGGGGGGTGGGGGGGGGGGGGGGTGGGGGGGGGGGGGGGTGGGGGGGGGGGGGGGTGGGGGGGGGGGGGGGTGGGGGGGGGGGGGGGTGGGGGGGGGGGGGGGTGGGGGGGGGGGGGGGTGGGGGGGGGGGGGGGTGGGGGGGGGGGGGGGTGGGGGGGGGGGGGGGTGGGGGGGGGGGGGGGTGGGGGGGGGGGGGGGTGGGGGGGGGGGGGGGTGGGGGGGGGGGGGGGTGGGGGGGGGGGGGGGTGGGGGGGGGGGGGGGTGGGGGGGGGGGGGGGTGGGGGGGGGGGGGGGTGGGGGGGGGGGGGGGTGGGGGGGGGGGGGGGTGGGGGGGGGGGGGGGTGGGGGGGGGGGGGGGTGGGGGGGGGGGGGGGTGGGGGGGGGGGGGGGTGGGGGGGGGGGGGGGTGGGGGGGGGGGGGGGTGGGGGGGGGGGGGGGTGGGGGGGGGGGGGGGTGGGGGGGGGGGGGGGTGGGGGGGGGGGGGGGTGGGGGGGGGGGGGGGTGGGGGGGGGGGGGGGTGGGGGGGGGGGGGGGTGGGGGGGGGGGGGGGTGGGGGGGGGGGGGGGTGGGGGGGGGGGGGGGTGGGGGGGGGGGGGGGTGGGGGGGGGGGGGGGTGGGGGGGGGGGGGGGTGGGGGGGGGGGGGGGTGGGGGGGGGGGGGGGTGGGGGGGGGGGGGGGTGGGGGGGGGGGGGGGTGGGGGGGGGGGGGGGTGGGGGGGGGGGGGGGTGGGGGGGGGGGGGGGTGGGGGGGGGGGGGGGTGGGGGGGGGGGGGGGTGGGGGGGGGGGGGGGTGGGGGGGGGGGGGGGTGGGGGGGGGGGGGGGTGGGGGGGGGGGGGGGTGGGGGGGGGGGGGGGTGGGGGGGGGGGGGGGTGGGGGGGGGGGGGGGTGGGGGGGGGGGGGGGTGGGGGGGGGGGGGGGTGGGGGGGGGGGGGGGTGGGGGGGGGGGGGGGTGGGGGGGGGGGGGGGTGGGGGGGGGGGGGGGTGGGGGGGGGGGGGGGTGGGGGGGGGGGGGGGTGGGGGGGGGGGGGGGTGGGGGGGGGGGGGGGTGGGGGGGGGGGGGGGTGGGGGGGGGGGGGGGTGGGGGGGGGGGGGGGTGGGGGGGGGGGGGGGTGGGGGGGGGGGGGGGTGGGGGGGGGGGGGGGTGGGGGGGGGGGGGGGTGGGGGGGGGGGGGGGTGGGGGGGGGGGGGGGTGGGGGGGGGGGGGGGTGGGGGGGGGGGGGGGTGGGGGGGGGGGGGGGTGGGGGGGGGGGGGGGTGGGGGGGGGGGGGGGTGGGGGGGGGGGGGGGTGGGGGGGGGGGGGGGTGGGGGGGGGGGGGGGTGGGGGGGGGGGGGGGTGGGGGGGGGGGGGGGTGGGGGGGGGGGGGGGTGGGGGGGGGGGGGGGTGGGGGGGGGGGGGGGTGGGGGGGGGGGGGGGTGGGGGGGGGGGGGGGTGGGGGGGGGGGGGGGTGGGGGGGGGGGGGGGTGGGGGGGGGGGGGGGTGGGGGGGGGGGGGGGTGGGGGGGGGGGGGGGTGGGGGGGGGGGGGGGTGGGGGGGGGGGGGGGTGGGGGGGGGGGGGGGTGGGGGGGGGGGGGGGTGGGGGGGGGGGGGGGTGGGGGGGGGGGGGGGTGGGGGGGGGGGGGGGTGGGGGGGGGGGGGGGTGGGGGGGGGGGGGGGTGGGGGGGGGGGGGGGTGGGGGGGGGGGGGGGTGGGGGGGGGGGGGGGTGGGGGGGGGGGGGGGTGGGGGGGGGGGGGGGTGGGGGGGGGGGGGGGTGGGGGGGGGGGGGGGTGGGGGGGGGGGGGGGTGGGGGGGGGGGGGGGTGGGGGGGGGGGGGGGTGGGGGGGGGGGGGGGTGGGGGGGGGGGGGGGTGGGGGGGGGGGGGGGTGGGGGGGGGGGGGGGTGGGGGGGGGGGGGGGTGGGGGGGGGGGGGGGTGGGGGGGGGGGGGGGTGGGGGGGGGGGGGGGTGGGGGGGGGGGGGGGTGGGGGGGGGGGGGGGTGGGGGGGGGGGGGGGTGGGGGGGGGGGGGGGTGGGGGGGGGGGGGGGTGGGGGGGGGGGGGGGTGGGGGGGGGGGGGGGTGGGGGGGGGGGGGGGTGGGGGGGGGGGGGGGTGGGGGGGGGGGGGGGTGGGGGGGGGGGGGGGTGGGGGGGGGGGGGGGTGGGGGGGGGGGGGGGTGGGGGGGGGGGGGGGTGGGGGGGGGGGGGGGTGGGGGGGGGGGGGGGTGGGGGGGGGGGGGGGTGGGGGGGGGGGGGGGTGGGGGGGGGGGGGGGTGGGGGGGGGGGGGGGTGGGGGGGGGGGGGGGTGGGGGGGGGGGGGGGTGGGGGGGGGGGGGGGTGGGGGGGGGGGGGGGTGGGGGGGGGGGGGGGTGGGGGGGGGGGGGGGTGGGGGGGGGGGGGGGTGGGGGGGGGGGGGGGTGGGGGGGGGGGGGGGTGGGGGGGGGGGGGGGTGGGGGGGGGGGGGGGTGGGGGGGGGGGGGGGTGGGGGGGGGGGGGGGTGGGGGGGGGGGGGGGTGGGGGGGGGGGGGGGTGGGGGGGGGGGGGGGTGGGGGGGGGGGGGGGTGGGGGGGGGGGGGGGTGGGGGGGGGGGGGGGTGGGGGGGGGGGGGGGTGGGGGGGGGGGGGGGTGGGGGGGGGGGGGGGTGGGGGGGGGGGGGGGTGGGGGGGGGGGGGGGTGGGGGGGGGGGGGGGTGGGGGGGGGGGGGGGTGGGGGGGGGGGGGGGTGGGGGGGGGGGGGGGTGGGGGGGGGGGGGGGTGGGGGGGGGGGGGGGTGGGGGGGGGGGGGGGTGGGGGGGGGGGGGGGTGGGGGGGGGGGGGGGTGGGGGGGGGGGGGGGTGGGGGGGGGGGGGGGTGGGGGGGGGGGGGGGTGGGGGGGGGGGGGGGTGGGGGGGGGGGGGGGTGGGGGGGGGGGGGGGTGGGGGGGGGGGGGGGTGGGGGGGGGGGGGGGTGGGGGGGGGGGGGGGTGGGGGGGGGGGGGGGTGGGGGGGGGGGGGGGTGGGGGGGGGGGGGGGTGGGGGGGGGGGGGGGTGGGGGGGGGGGGGGGTGGGGGGGGGGGGGGGTGGGGGGGGGGGGGGGTGGGGGGGGGGGGGGGTGGGGGGGGGGGGGGGTGGGGGGGGGGGGGGGTGGGGGGGGGGGGGGGTGGGGGGGGGGGGGGGTGGGGGGGGGGGGGGGTGGGGGGGGGGGGGGGTGGGGGGGGGGGGGGGTGGGGGGGGGGGGGGGTGGGGGGGGGGGGGGGTGGGGGGGGGGGGGGGTGGGGGGGGGGGGGGGTGGGGGGGGGGGGGGGTGGGGGGGGGGGGGGGTGGGGGGGGGGGGGGGTGGGGGGGGGGGGGGGTGGGGGGGGGGGGGGGTGGGGGGGGGGGGGGGTGGGGGGGGGGGGGGGTGGGGGGGGGGGGGGGTGGGGGGGGGGGGGGGTGGGGGGGGGGGGGGGTGGGGGGGGGGGGGGGTGGGGGGGGGGGGGGGTGGGGGGGGGGGGGGGTGGGGGGGGGGGGGGGTGGGGGGGGGGGGGGGTGGGGGGGGGGGGGGGTGGGGGGGGGGGGGGGTGGGGGGGGGGGGGGGTGGGGGGGGGGGGGGGTGGGGGGGGGGGGGGGTGGGGGGGGGGGGGGGTGGGGGGGGGGGGGGGTGGGGGGGGGGGGGGGTGGGGGGGGGGGGGGGTGGGGGGGGGGGGGGGTGGGGGGGGGGGGGGGTGGGGGGGGGGGGGGGTGGGGGGGGGGGGGGGTGGGGGGGGGGGGGGGTGGGGGGGGGGGGGGGTGGGGGGGGGGGGGGGTGGGGGGGGGGGGGGGTGGGGGGGGGGGGGGGTGGGGGGGGGGGGGGGTGGGGGGGGGGGGGGGTGGGGGGGGGGGGGGGTGGGGGGGGGGGGGGGTGGGGGGGGGGGGGGGTGGGGGGGGGGGGGGGTGGGGGGGGGGGGGGGTGGGGGGGGGGGGGGGTGGGGGGGGGGGGGGGTGGGGGGGGGGGGGGGTGGGGGGGGGGGGGGGTGGGGGGGGGGGGGGGTGGGGGGGGGGGGGGGTGGGGGGGGGGGGGGGTGGGGGGGGGGGGGGGTGGGGGGGGGGGGGGGTGGGGGGGGGGGGGGGTGGGGGGGGGGGGGGGTGGGGGGGGGGGGGGGTGGGGGGGGGGGGGGGTGGGGGGGGGGGGGGGTGGGGGGGGGGGGGGGTGGGGGGGGGGGGGGGTGGGGGGGGGGGGGGGTGGGGGGGGGGGGGGGTGGGGGGGGGGGGGGGTGGGGGGGGGGGGGGGTGGGGGGGGGGGGGGGTGGGGGGGGGGGGGGGTGGGGGGGGGGGGGGGTGGGGGGGGGGGGGGGTGGGGGGGGGGGGGGGTGGGGGGGGGGGGGGGTGGGGGGGGGGGGGGGTGGGGGGGGGGGGGGGTGGGGGGGGGGGGGGGTGGGGGGGGGGGGGGGTGGGGGGGGGGGGGGGTGGGGGGGGGGGGGGGTGGGGGGGGGGGGGGGTGGGGGGGGGGGGGGGTGGGGGGGGGGGGGGGTGGGGG